>NC_041223.1:70136779-70199315 GCF_002837175.3 Physeter macrocephalus | reverse complement strand
GCTGAGCAGCCTGAACTGCCGTTCAAAGGAGAGGTGGTTTCTCTCCTTCTCTTTCTGCCTAAGCAAGTGGATTCGCATTTCCACTGTTTATGTGTCTTAAAAGCCAACATTTTCAGTGTGTTTTGGGTGTGGAAAATGATCAGCCCACAACTGGCACGTTGAGATTGTCTCTTAGGCGAGGCCTTTCCTTCGAGACCGAAACGTTCGTACGGTTTCGTTATTTCAGAGCACACGTTGTCTGGCTGCCGGGGAACAGAACAGGAGCAAACTGACGAGCATTCTCAGGAACGTGAGAACCAGTTTCGGCGCCTGGCGAGAGGGAAAGCTGGATCTGGGCGAGTACCGGGCAGGGCACACCCGCCTGCTTCACCCTCCCCCAGGCTCCATCCACGTCTGTGTGGCCCCGGGCAGGGGGGAAGCTTGCGGTGACTGCGTGTCACACACGGGCCCCTTCATCCCCTGCCTGCTTCCCCAAAGGGCTTCCTGCTCCTGCCCTGACAGCAAAACCTGCTCGGAGTGCAAGGGCAGAAAACGGCCTTTTCCTGAGCCAAATCCGAAAGGAATCCAAACTCTGTGTAAAATATATGGGCGCACTTCCTGTTTTAGTGACCCTAGGAGGGGTGCGTCCTCCTCTCACACACTCCTGATGCCTCTCCCCTTTCCGTCGTCAATCTTCATGGCCTTAGAATGTTTTCCTGAGGGTTAGGCAGTAAGCTTAAAAGTGCAGACACGCTCATCGGTGGAAGAAATGTAGCTGGCCTACATAAGCTGCAAAATGAACTTCTTGTGTGATGTTTGGTGATTATATCCCTACAGGTGAAGGCCTGAACTCAGGGTATTGGAGAAGTTTTACTCAAAATGGATAGATGTGTGGCTCCATCCACGTCTGTGTGGCCCCGGGCAGGGGGGAAGCTTGCGGTGACTGCGTGTCACACACGGGCCCCTTCAACCCCTGCCTGCTTCCCCAAAGGGCTTCCTGCTCCTGCCCTGACAGCAAAACCTGCTCGGAGTACAAGGGCAGAAAACGGCCTTTTCCTGAGCCAAATCCGAAAGGAATCCAAACTCTGTAAAATATGTGGGCGCACTTCCTGTCTTAGTGACCCTAGGAGGGGTGCGTCCTCCTCTCACACACTCCTGATGCCTCTCCCCTTTCCGTCGTCAATCTTCATGGCCTTAGAATGTTTTCCTGAGGGTTAGGCAGTAAGCTTAAAAGTACAGACACGCTCATCGGTGGAAGAAATGTAGTTGGCCTACATAAGCTGCAAAATGAACTTCTTGTGTGATGTTTGGTGATTATATCCCTACAGGTGAAGGCCTGAACTCAGGGTATTGGAGAAGTTTTACTCAAAATGGATAGATGTGTGAGTGGGTGGATGGATGGATGGATGAAAGGATGGATAGCTAGGTGGGTGGGTGGATGGATGGATGAATGGATGAATGGATGAAAGGATGGATAGCTAGGTGGGTGGGTGGATGGATGGATGAATTGATGAAAGGATGGGTAGATGGTGGGTGCGTGGGTGGGTGGATGGATGGATGAATGGATAGATGGGTGGGTGGATGGGTAGTTGGATGGGTGGGTGAGTGGATGGGTGGATGGATGGATGGATGAATGAATGAAAGGATGGATAGCTAGGTGGGTGGGTGGATGGATGGATAAATGGATGAATGGATGAACACAGCAGGTTCAATGGCCCCTTGAAGCCCCTGCCCAGCGAGCCGTGGGGGGAACCTACTAGCCTTCCTGTCTTTAGTGTCCTGTAGGAAAATCTAGTTCCTCCCTGGCCCTGGCCCTGCTGACCAATGCACAAGTGACAGCCAGGACTTGGAGCACCCTTGACCACACTGACATCTGTGTCTCTGCCTTAGCAAGAACATGGTCTCTCTCAAGAAAGAAAGATAGTAATAGGAAAAGGACCTCAGCTGAATGAAGACACAGAGCTATTCAGTTTCAAGGCCAAAATCAACCAACTACCACTGCCCTATTCTTATTTTTAAAGTGATTTGTCAGAATAAAAAAAAAATTCTGTTTACTGGCCCTGAAGCATCTCTTCCAACCCCAGCAGGGACAGAACTCGGGTGTTAGAACAGTGTGCCAGGCCAAGCCCCTGCCCAGCCACTGGGCATCACCCCTGCTCCCTTCTCAGACCCTGGTTCCTGCTCGGCTTCCCAGTGGGCAGGAGCCGAGCTGGGGTCTGGGACCTGCTTCCAGGCCGCCAACCTGAGGTCGGTGGTTCTGGGGCATCAGCCAGCAGGACCCCTGATGGAAACGGAGCTGTGTAGAAAAGAACTGGACGGCAGGGACTCTGGACAGGGCCCACTCTCCTCTCCCCAGCTCACCAGGGAGCTCTTCGGGCTTCAGATCAGCTCTTCCCCCAGACTTCTTCCAGGTTCTGAGCTGGCAGGTAAGGTGGGCTCATGTCCCCTGGGGGCTGACCACTGAGTCCCATGGGGCCTTCCTGGGAGGAGCTCCCACACGTTTCCTTTTCCTTCCTCTTTTCATTAGTTCTCCAACCTTATACTCTGTCTCATGCTCTGGTCCTAAATGCTTCCCTCTTTCCAGCATCTGCTGGATGGTAAGCGCGGGGCTAACCTTCCCTATTAATCTGCCCTGGCTGCCCCTCCACACTCCCAGCCCCTCGGGGGTCTGCTGGACCCAGCATCCTCCCCTGCGAAGAAGTGATTGGGCCAGATGCTGTCTGGGCTTCCTCCCAGCCCTGGCATTTTCTTTTAAAGGGTGGGTGGTATGTTCTTCCTCAGATCCTCAGAGCCAAGATCCTGTTCCTCACCCCTTCTGGGTACCGTGGGAGACCCTGGACTGAAAACAAAACAATCCACTGGGCCACAGCTCTGCCTGCACCGTCCAGTTCCACCCACGGGAGCCATCAGGCACACGTGGCTCTGGACATTCCCTTTGAAAGTAATTAAACTTAACAAAACTTTCAATTCTGTAGTTCAAAGAATCTGAAAAAAAAAATATATATATATATATATATATAAAACGGAATCACTTTGCTGTACACCTGAAACATTGCAAATCAACTATACTTCAATAAAAAAAATTTGGAACAAAAATTTTTTAAATTCAGTATTTTAGTCATGATGCCCTCTTGTCAGCTACCCAGTAGCTACCTGTGGCTGGTGGCTATTTTATGGGACGGTGCAGTAAAGCGTTTCTGTCGTCAAGGAGGTTTCCCCCAGATAGTCCTGGAGGCAGGCATGCGGTCTGCGGAGGCCAGGCCAGAAGCTGAATTGTCCTAGGACCTACCTCTACTGCACTGTATTCCTTAGAAGTTAGTCACTCAAGCAAGTCCGTATTCAAGATGGAATAGTGTTAAAGGATTGCTGGGCATTTTTAAAAATCTGCACAGAACGTAATTCAAAATCTGACACCTTCCACTCCCGTGGCCATCTTGATCTCCATCCTCTACACCCTCTTGGGTCCCCAAGGCAGAGATGAGAGCATCTATCCAGACCCTTCCCTCCTCACCCTGCATCCATTTGGCACCAGGCCCTGTTGACTCTGCCTCTCAAATTACTCTCACGTTCCTCAGCTGCTCTCTATCCCTCCTGCCACTGCCATGGATGGGCCTCCATCGTGCCCTCTGGGTCACTGCCAACCCTCTTCCTCCTTCCCCGGGGTACTAGGACCACCACTGGAATGCACCTCAGACCGTACCATGGCCCTTCACTTTCCTGAGTAGGAACCTGAGTACCAGAGAGGTAAAGGGACTTGCCCAAAGTCACACAGCTGCCTGGAAGCAGAGTCAGGCAAGAACTCAGTGCTGCTGGCCACTGGGGCTGGGCATTTTCCATTACCTCACTGCCTTGAGGGTAAATCTTTGGATGTTCTTGAAAGGCATTCTCCCACCAGAGGCCTGGGACAGTCTCTCTGCCTTTTTATTCCAAGCCCAAAATATGGTCTCCGTTGCTGGATTTTGCAAACAAATTATTGCTAGAGAAATAAATGGCCACTTTTATTATTTTCTTTATTCCAGTTTACCAATTTACCATTTAAATAGGCATTGCCAGATTTCTGGGTGTCATCATCTCATGAAGGAACTATTCTTGCTCTTAAGGAACTTCCATTCTAAAATTATACAAGACACAGAGAAGATAGACACACACACAGAGACACTAGGCTTTTCTTTTTTTGGTAAGGGCTGGGGGAAGCGCAGGGAAGAGAGAGAAAATAGAAAAGGATAGAGAAAGATCAGCACTGTTTGGTGGACGAAAATAGCAGGAGAGACGGCAAAGAACTTGATGGGTTCTGTCCCCAAGAAGAAGGGATTTCGAAGCTGCGCAACTATTTATTTATTTTTGCATGTGGAATCAGCCATTTTATGCAACTGATAAAATCAAGGACAATTAGACCAAATTGAGCTTTAATTTTGGATTGAAAGTGTGATTCTTCCACCAAGAACTCCCTCCCACGACATCTGAAATTACTAACTAACTGCGGAAGGCACCCAGAGCCGTCAGCCTAGATCAGTGCGGGCTTAATGTCTGTCAAAAACGTAGACGCTGATAAGACCCACATGCTCCTGCAGGGGCATTAGAAAGTCTAGACGGGGTGCAGATTACGGCCACACCTCAGGCAGCATTATTTAAAGCACTTGCTTGTTTACAGTTGATTTACCTTTGGAACCGAAGAAGGAGAAGTGACCCCAGAACCCCTGGAGGATCTGGGCTGCTGGCTGTGGGTTTGGGAGGAATAGGGGATAGAGATGTTGGTGGGACACACTCCGATCAAAAGCAAGATTTCCCTCACAATTTCATTCTCCAAAATGTGCTGAGCATCCCCTAACCTTAAAAACAAAACAAAACACAAAACAAAAAAAAACCCCACGCTATCACCTCTTTTCTCTTCCTTACATCTCCCTTCCTTTGCCACCCTGGTCCATAGAAGCGTAACATCCAAGTTAAAAGTTCAGAATCTTTCTTTGAGGTCCCACAGTCCTGGGCTGACATCTCTCCTCACCTATCAAGTAAGATGTCTCTGAGCCTCGGCCCACAGCTGCTGAGTACCAGATGATGATGGTGTCTCGTCCACAGGGTGTGGACAGGATAATGAGATGACGTGTGTGAGGCATCTGACTGGCACAAAGTCGGGGTTCACAAACCATTCGCCATCATTATAGTTATTCCTGTGGTCACACGGCCTCTAGGCCCCTTTCTCCCGGGCCTGTTAACTGATGCTGACAATTTCCCCCATCTTGGCCGGGTAGCCCTTCGGAAGCCTCGGTCCCTGTCGGCAAGCTGAGAGGCAGGGCCGGGAGGAGTGTTCCTGCTGGGAGGAGTTGGGGACCCCACCCCGTGCCCCGCGGGGCCCCTCTCAGCCGGACGGAGGAGAGGACAAAGCTCTCCCCAAGTGCCGTAGGCAGGGCTGGCACAGACAGAGCTCATCGCTGGCTCGTCCCCCAGGCCGGACACGACGACGGGTGAGACGGAAGGCTTGCGGGTTCCCCAGAGGAGCTCCAGGAGCATAAGGGGCCTGCGTCATGTGAGACCCCTGAGCGGGGGACGCGCAGCCAGGCCTTCAGAGTCTGCTTTCGGCTGGTGTCTGGGCTTAAAAATGGTGACAAAGCCCAATTTCAACTTCCCCTGCATCCTCTCTGGGATGCCTCTGACCCTCCCTCAATCCGTGGACCCTGGGTTTGGCTCTTTCCTGCAGGGGAGGGAGGGGCAGGCTCTTGGTGAGATCAGGGGCCCGGTTGTCGAGCGAAACTGGACAGAGGGGGGGAAAGGAAGACGCGGGAGGGTCTGCTCTCAGCCTTTAGACGGTTCCTCGAGTGGCTGTATCCATTTGTGCGACTTGTATGGGGCACAGCTCCTACCCAGAGGGGCTCATGAGGGAGGGGAGAAGGAGGTTCTAGATAACGAGAGACATGAGCGCAGGGTGTGCTGGGGGCCCCCGGGAGGAGGGGTCGGTAAAGGCCTCAGGAGAAGGAAAGGCCTGCGCTAGGATGTCAAGGGTGATGGGCAGGAGTTACGGGGTCACCCAGGTTGCGGAGGGTAGGACAGTTGGGCGTGGGGTGTGTGTGTGTGTGTGTGTGTGTGTGTGTGTGTGTGTGTGTACTGCAGGGCTGCAATTCATTTGCAGGTGGGGGGAGGCTATTAGGAAGTGGAGAGGTTGGCAGGGGCCACATCACAGAGGCCCTGAAGGCCCATGTCACAGAATTGGGGTTTTCCCAGGGAGAAGATGGGAAGCCCCGGAAGACGCTGAGACCGGCGAGCGCCACAGCAGGACTGCATTTCAGAGCCATCCACGCTGCCTCTGCCCCTTCCCTCACCCCATATAAGGAAACAGCTCACCCGTCTGCTGCAGCAGGAGACCCAGTAAAGCCTTGCCTGAATTTCTTGTCTGGCCTCTTATCAATTTCTGTTGATTAAGAACCCTGGTCGGTAACACCATCCCTCCCATTTACATACTCTTGCCTCCCCTCCATGTCCTCATTTCCTCAATATGTCACACTTTTAGCTAAATCAGGGGCTAGCATAGTGTTTCCAGCACAGCCGAGCCACCTTGTAAACTAGAACAACGTTTTCTTTTGTTTTGCTTTTTGGTTTCCTGGAGTTAGTCATTGCCAGTTTGTTTGGTTTTCCCAAACAAACTGGTTCACCCCCAGTCTCTTCAGCTGAACCCCAACCTCCTTTCATACCTTGGAGCAAAGCAAGCCTTCTGCAGGATCCTTTCTGCTGAGCCTTTCCTCCTGGACCCTCGGTCTCCTGCTTGGGTGGGAGACACTTCTCTCCAGGCAGCTGCCTAGCTGGCACATGGGGGTTTCTTCTCACTCTCAGCCTGAAAAATCCCTTGGCCTTCAGAGCACCTGGGGACCATCTGGGGATGCTTCCTCAGGTAAAAGAAGCTATACAGAACTTTTTTAAAAACTAGGATAATTTTGGATTCCCCCTTTAAGTACACTGGAAATGACTCAACCACACGCAGGCCTTGGCTTTCTGAGGGTGCAAAATCGGATCCCCTCTTTGGTTTTAAATGCACTAAAGCCCTTGCTCTGCCGGTCTGATTCCTACAAGGGCATGCAAGACACACAGCTGGTAATTTTTCCAGGTGCACACACAGTAATTAAACTGAATGCCATCATAGCCTTTCTAGGTAAAAAGGCCTCCTGGGCTTGTTTTAATGAATAGATAAAGCTCATCTGTAATTAGTACCTTTAGTTATTAATATGCAAAGGAGGCCTGCTGGTATCTGTAATTAGCACCAAATTCTTTTGTTGTTTTTTTTGTTTTTTTTTTTTTGCTGTACGCAGGCCTCTCACTGCTGTGGCCTCTCCCATTGCAGAGCACAGGCTCCGGACACACAGGCTCAGCGGCCATGGCTCACGGGCCCAGCCGCTCCGCGGCACGTGGGATCCTCCCGGACTGGGGCACGAACCCGTGTCCCCTGCATCGGCAGGCGGACCCTCAACCACTGCGCCACCAGGGAAGCCCAGCACCAAATTCTTGGTGGCTAAGGATGCTGCCAAAATAGGAAAGTCTCTATTCCTCAAAGTCTCCAGCCACTTGGGGACCTCCCAGACCTCACCTCCAGCCTAGCCTCCCCGCTCTGTGCTCCCCTCCCAGGTGTCCAGCTGCCTGCCAGACCCTCCTCTCTGTATTCCAGAAGCATCTTGAACTAGTCTAACACTGGACTCCAGTTCTATTCCCTCCCTACACTTGCAGCCCCTTCTAAGAAGCCCAGTCCTGGGTCACGGCCCTTGACTTTCCCTTGCCCTCCTTCCTCCTTCCCAGCAGGCTCACCTCCTCGGGGATAATACACCACCCAGGCAGTCCCCTGACCCAGAAACCCGCGCCCCCTCATGACCTCTCTTGTCTCCTCTGGCCATCCCACTCATGTCCAAGGCAGCTGCCTCTTCCTCCACACCCGCCCCCTCCTTGGGTCAGGCCTCACCGGTGCTGCAGGGGTGGGAGGGTTGGAGGGGGGAGTCTGCCGTGCCTTCCCACGGTCTCCCCACCTCCTTTCTCGGCAGCCCCATCCATTTCCCATGTTGCAGCTGAGCATGATTTTTCCAAAGCACCTCTTCACTTTCATCTTTCAGGTCTCAGCTTCGACACAGCGTCCCCTGGGAAGACGGTGAAGATCCCCGGCTCCCCAAGTCCGATGTTAGTGCCCTACCCACCTCCTCCCTCGGCACCCCTAACTCTCCCGTGTAGCATTTAAGCACTCATATGGTGTTTGCCTGTTCATTTGTTTGCTTCCCTCCTTAAGAACAGGGATGTGTGTCGCTACCTCCATCAACTGACACACAGTAGACCATCAACAAATGCTTTCAAAAGAATGACTGAGTTAGGCTTCTCAGATTATTTTTTTAAGTTCTCCATCAATTCTTGTTATTTGATTAATTTGCCAGCAAACCGACGCCTACCCGCTGCGTGCAAGGGAAGCCTTTGTCTTAACCTTGATTGAGTGACCTGGAGCACTGAATTAGGAAGGCCTGAGTGAGCTCCTGCACCCGGTGTTATTGTGCCCCCCGCCGGACTGTGCAAAGGCACAGTCCGCTGTGGGAGGCTGGGTGGTACAGGGGCCAGAGCCCTGCCTCGAGTCAGGAGGGTGGGATCTTCCGCTCGCTGGGCTGTGACACCTTGGACCAGCCGGCCCCCCTGGCTGGCCTGGCGGCTTTGGAGTTGCAGGCAGGGGGCCGGCCGATGAAGCCTGAGCCCGCCCCTCCCCACTCTCCCAGCCCCAGCTCCGCCACATTGTGTATGATTCTGTCGCTTCCCTCACTCACATCTGCAGCCAGCGGCCCCCGATGCAGATTAAGTCCTTTGAAGGCAGGCTCTGAAAACACGAGAAAGATATTCTCTTTGGCAGGAACGTTTGAAATAACATCTTTTGAAGTGTGTGGAAGATCAGAATATGAATAGGATGGGGGTGCGGTAGGAAGGGTTTGTGAAAGGAGGGGCTGGGTCCTGCAGCTTGCTCTATTCTGAACCGGGTGGCCGCGAAGCTTGCTTTCTCTCCTCTACAAAATGACAAAATCACTGTGGGGACATTTACAGCCAGAATCTCTTTGACATTTTTAAATCTCCGAAATCATGAACAACAAAAAAACATCAGAGCATGTGCGTTGGCAAGGGAAAGGCTTTATGTCGTGGGGTTGTCTAAAGGACACAAGCGGAGCCTGGTTATCTCCGTCAAGACTGTTCTCTGAGGATCGTTTCCTGGGCAGGATCTGCATCATGTAGAAGGTGGGGTGGGAAGGAAGGACTGAGCGCTTCCTTACAAGTCACTGCAGACACGGTGGCCAGTGCGTCAGGCTCACCTCTTCCCGCTTGGGATGGATGGAGAAGGACAGCAATGGAAATCTTCAAGGTGCAGGACGACACTGAACCCAGCGTTCACAGTTGGGTGTTGGAGGCCAGCCGTGGCCCCATAGCTCACCCCTAAGAACCTAGGAAAATAAAGGAGCCTCCATTTTTCATTCAGAAACACTAGCAAGAGAGCCCAGCAATCCCCGGAGGGTCCTGGAGCTCCACCCCTCACCCCCCCTGGCCCCTTGGGGTGGTGACTTACTGGGCAAAGCTCATGAACAAGCACTTGGCCTGGAAGGCAAAGAAACAATAACTCTGAAATCCCAGTGAGGAGGTATTTGGACACCTATAAATAAATCACCCACTTCCCCCATTCTTTGCATTACCGGCCATCACAGTATCGGCCTCAACATTTGTTGCCCAGTGAATAGTCCTTTAGGAGCCAGTGTGATGCTGAAATCTAGCAACCCACCGGTTACTTAATGACAACGTCCAGCAAAGATGCTGACCAGCCTTGCTGAATATGCTATCCTTGCATGGAAGAGGCAAAAAAGGAGGGAGAAAAAGGGCTGGGGCCCTGCACCTCCAACCTCAGAGGATGGGCCAAGGTGGGCAGGACAGCTGGAGCCCAAAACAGACTCCTCAGGACAGCGCGACCCTGGACTGGGCCCTTCTAGGAAGCCCACATCCCGGGCTGGCTCTGGGCCAGCAGTGTAAAACTAGCCACGCTGTAGCTTTGTACTGACAGACGCATCACCTTCACATCCAAGAGGGGCGCTGCGTGGTGTGACCCTATGTGATGCGTGTGGCTTGGTCCTTCCATTTGGAAACAGGAGGCAAAGTCAGCTTTGTGTCCAGGATTCCTTCTCTGTCGTCTTTACAAAGGCACACAAACAGGTCTGACAACTTGCTACGTGCCCAGAATAAGGGAGTCACCTGTGCAGAACTACTTCATGGCAGTAGTCCATGCAAGGGGCAGTTCTGACTGCTTGGACTGGTGGACGCAAACACCCCATCTCCAAACTTGTCTCCAGACTGCTTCTGCTCCCTGAGCTTTTTGGATTGTAGAACTCTTTGAGAATTAATTAGGCAGAATCTCTGGACCCTCATTCCAGAAAATAATGTACATCTACACAAATTTTGCCTATAATCTCCCTGGAAAGCAGGGATCTTTGGAGCTCATTTATAGCCTCCTGGTTAAGATCCCGGTTTAGGAGTTGACATAAAATTCCCTCCAAGGAGAAGGTTCTTCACTGTGATGGGCTAAATATTTAGCTCTCTCTGAACACGTTATAAACATATTATACGTGATCGGTTTTTATCAAAATTCAAACCGTTGACTTCTCAGGAATGTCTCTGCCAATAAAGCAAAATGTACCTGTGGCGTGAAGGAGAAAGGCGGTCTCTGGGCTGCAGGCTGGAAGGAGATGCTTCTCTCTAGAACACACATCACCCACAGTCCCGGTTGCCCCAAGAGATTGTCTGAGTTAGAGAACATCCCTGACATTTTCTTGGGCATCTCGTCTGCTTCTGATAATTTATCTGAGCAGCGTTCGTCGAGCGTGTGTTTAGTGACAATGTTGGGGGATGGATTTTCTGGAGGTTCGTTCGCCCGGGGGGTGACTTATGGCCGACTGGCTGAACTGTGATTTGGTGCAGCTGAAACAAGGCTGCAGGTGAACGGGGGCTGGCTCCTGGTTTCCGTCTATTTGGTGGCCACCCTTCCTTCCCCAACACCCCAGAGGCTCTCTCCAGAGTGGTCACCAGAGCTAGAAGTTTTAGGAATCACAGTCCAATCCAAATTCTTAGCTGGGATGTTGAAGGGCTGGGTGTTGGGAAAACACTGGTCCCAGGACAGCTGAAACAGTGAGCCAGTTTGCAGGGTATTGGCTGGCTCCAGGGAGAGCTGAGAGCCGGGGGGACCAGGCCAGCCCGATGGTGGGCTGTTGGTGGCCCGACTGGGCTGAGAGCCGGTGCACTCTCGGCTTAGGAAGCTCTACCGGGAGGCAGTTTCTCTAATGCCCACAGTGGCACCGGAGGGGTGAGCAGGGCCCTGGAAATGGTGGGTATGATGTGGGCCCAGGGCAGAGGTGGGGGAGGCTCCTGGGAGTGGGTCCCTGCCTGACAGCTGGCCAGGACTGAGGCTCCTCTGTGAGGACAGACAGGACAGGGCCCAACCATCTGCTTGGCGCTAGTATTTGGGACAGGGGTTTGCTGTAGCATCAGAAGAACTCAGGCCTCTCGGGGGAAGGCACCGCTTCCTGCCAGGACTGACTAGGTGAGCTGGTGACAGATGTGAATCAATACTCCTGTTTACAAGTTGCCACAAATCATTTTCCAGGGTTTTCCTACTGGGTACCTTATCTTCTCAGCCGTGGGGTAAGTTCCAGGAAAAGAACGGTGTCTTTTATTTTTTAAGGTCCACCCTTGGCTCCAAGCCTGGCCCTGAACTTGTGGAATTCAGTGTCTCCGGCCATGTGCCTTTGCTCATGCAGTCCTGAGTGCCCCTAAAATGTGTCTCTGTCCACCAGCAAAAGTGACCAGAATATGCCCCGCCGCGAAGACCCACATCGAATGGCACCACAAGGCCATGGGGAGAAAGAGAATGAGGGCTCAAGGCCCAGCTCCCCCGCTCCAGACCACATGACCTTGGGCAAGTCACTCCGCTTCTCTGAGCCCCAGTCTACTTCCCTGGGCAACGATGACCGCTCCCAGAGCTGCTGCCAGGTTTCAGGCACAGGTTGGATGCGGTTTGCTCACTAGAAATTTCTCACCAGTGTTTGCTCTGGCTTATGGCCTTTTCTCCCAGGAAGCAGTGTCCCAAAGCCAGCCAGAGACCCTCTTCAGCCTCTCTCAAACCTCCATAGCAATTTGTACCCTCATACCTCACGCTTCTCCTGCCTGGTATCATCATTCAACTGTGCAATATATATTAGCTGTCCATCCCCACCCTGACCCTCAGCCCTCATACACATTCGATGTTTATTTATTTATTTTATTTTATTTATTTTGGCCGCACCAGGTCTTAGTTGTGGCACGCAGGATCTTTTAGTTGCAGCATGCAGGCTTCTTAGTTGCCGCATGCGGGATCTAGTTCCCCCATCAGGGATTGAACCCGGGCCCCCCTGCACTGGGAGCGTGGAGTCTTACCCACTGGACCACAAGGGAAGTCCCACACATTCACTGTTTAAATAATATTTATTATTTTCTTTATTGAGGTAGAGTTGATTTACAATATTATATAAGTTTCAGGTGTACAACATAGTGATTCACAATTTTTAAAGGATGTGCTCCATTTATAGTCATTATAAAATATTGGCTATATTCCCCATGTTGTACAATATATCTCTGTAGCTAATTTATTTTATACGTAGTAGTTTGTACCTCTTAATTCCCTACCCTCCTTCTCTCTCTCCACTGGTAACCACTAGTTCTCTATATCTGTGAGTCTGTTTCTTTTTCATCACATTCACTAATTTGATTTATTTTTAAGATTTCACATATAAGTGATAACATAGAGTATTTGTCTTTCTCTGCTGACTTATTTCACTAAGCATAATACCCTCCAAGTCCATCCATGTTGCTGCAAATGGCATTATTTCATTCTTTTTTATGGCTGAGTAATATTCCAGTGTGTGTGTGTGTGTGTGTGTGTGTGTGTGTGTCTGTGTCTGTGTATACCACATCATTTAAGTTGCTTCCATGTCTTGGCTACTGTAAATAGTGCTGCTGTGAACATTGGGGTGCATGTATCTTTTCAAATTAGTTTTTTTGTTATTTCCAGATATATGCCCAGGAGTGGTATTACTGGATCATATGGTAGCTCTATTTTTAGTTTTTTTGAGGAACCTCTATACTGTTTTCCACCGTGGCCACACCAATGTACATTCCCACCAACAGGGCACAAGGTTTCCCTTTCTCCACATCCTTGCCGTACGCATGCACTTTTGTAAGCTTCTAAGGGCCAAGCTGACAGCTAGTTCAGATTTACACACACCAGAGCCTCCAGCGCATATGAGGATTAAAGGACCGCTGCCTGGATTGAATCATTTACTGCTATGGAATAAATATTCAAGTTCTAAAAAGAAAGTCACACTGAATCACACAGCGATGTTTCAAACTCGAAGATTTCCTCTGCAACAAAACTCTGTTTTTCTATCAGCAGCAAGCTTAGCCAGTCATGTGAATAATTTCAAACAGCCTGAAAAAATCACCACTGATTTCAAAGCATTGATTTTCTGCACCACAGTAACACATTAAATCTCTTTTCAGAAAAAGACGAAAGAGAACTAAAAGAATAAACTTTCACTCCAAAGGGTGGGTGTAAGGAGGTACTCATACAACAAAATTAATTTAGTAATTTGCCAGTCTTTATAGTGGATGACCCGCAAAGGACATTTTGCTTCTATCCAGAATATACTGTTATGTAATAAATGAAAGCTCAGCTGTCCCCCCAAAGAAGGGGGGAGTTGATGTGGCACTGGCCACCAGAGGGACACTGTGTGACACAGACCACAGGGCCACCTCCTCCATCGGAGGCTCTGGAACCTGGAGACTGGTGGGGGAGACTTGAAACCGCCTGCCTGGGTCCAAGCCCCCCTGGGTTTGCATCCACATGCAGTCACCCCCCAAGGCAGATACTATGCCTCCAACTCTGAGTCCCGAGAGTCAGGTCAGCTCTGGGTTTGACTCGTTTTGTTACTGAAATTACAGGTTTAGAAAAGGAGTGTTGGTTCCCACCTCAGAAGAAGAAACCTCCTCGGGCATATGTGTGATGATCTAAGCACCATTCATAATTTTTTTTCCAAGCCAACCTTGTTTCTGTGACCTTTAGTAATCTTATTATTCCCAGCAGAAAATGCTCAGAGCTAAAATAGCCTCGTTATAATTTAGTCTTTACACTGAAAAAAAAATTTCCCCCACTGTCCTTCACCTCACAATCCCCCGAATGCCCCCCACCCCCTCCCAAAAAAGAGACCCCGAAACTTCTATACTTGATATCAAGCTCAAAGCAGATCTTATTTATTTATTTATTTTTAGGACGCATCAGTTAAATCTGTTCATCTTTTTTGAGTTGAGGGACTGGAAGGAATTACACATCGTTTCTGATGTGATATACCCATGGGCGGTTTTGCATCCTACCCAAAGATAGCTCAACTTCATTTTAAGATGTTTTGCCTTCTATGGCAGTCAAAATCAAACTTTTCTAAGTAGACGTGTGCTTGTGGGTTACGCAACTCCTGTCAGCGATGCCTGCGGTCTTTGCTTGGCCTTGGATGAACATCTAAGCCTTGGAGGCGGGTGTGTGCACCAGTGCTGCCCACATGCACACGGGCGCCCCAGGTCGCTCAGGCTCCAGGATGATAAGAGGGTAAAGGGCAGTCACCTCTGGGCTACTTATGGGCTTTGTGAAAGGTCACATCGTCTGCCTAATTGGAGGCAACTTTCTTTCATGCCCATTTTTATCTCCTCGGGGAGAAATGCCAAGTAAGCTGAGAATTAAGGAAGTCAGGGGCCAGCTGAGCAACCTCGTTAAAGACACCTCAGGGGGCTTCCCTGGTGGCGCAGTGGTTAAGAATCCGCCTGCCAATGCAGGGGACACGGGTTCGAGCCCTGGTCCGGGAAGATCTCCACGTGCCATGGAACAACTAAGCCCGTGCACCACAACTACTGAGCCTGCGCTCTAGAGCCCGGGAGTCACAACTACTGAGCCCGTGTGCCACAACTACTGAAGCCCACGCGCCTAGAGCCCGTGCTCTGCAACAAGAGAAGCCGCCGCAGTGAGAAGCCCGCGCACCGCAACGAAGAGTAGCCCCCGCTCGCCGCAACTAGAGAAAAGCCCGCGCGCAGCAGCGAAGACCCAACGCAGCCAAAAATAAAAATAAATTAATTAATTTTAAAAAAAGAGAGACACCTCGGATTTTGGGTCTCACCTTGCTCATCTCTAAAATGGGACCAGATGCTTCCAAAGGCAACTTCCAGCTCAAACTCAGTCTTTTGCTTTTCTTTTCTCCGGGAAGATCCCAGGAGGTGATCAGGGTCCAGGTGATCACTCTGTCTTCCCCAAGTGTCATCCATCCAGCCTCCTGCATGTCATTACTTTTCTCCTGCCCCATGGACAGCATCTCTGTTCTCACCCCGGGGCAGCGTCTTCCCTTTGGCCCACCCTTCCCTGGGTCCCATCAACAAGATATCTGGGGTAACATATTTGTAACCAGGACAAGCTTTGTGAAAACCTCTGTCACTGTTCCGAGGAAAGTCGATTCTGTTTATTATCATAAACTGTTGTCAGTTTCCTCAAACTTTCCACTTACCTCTTCTCCTTAAACAAAATGATCTTTCTCCAACCGTAACACTTCCTATGCAACCCTTTTAAAGGAAACTATTGCATTCATTCAAATAAAATCATTCAGGACCTACTATTTGTTGGGCTCAAGAAATGCTTGTCGAGTGAATAAGTGAATGGACGAATGTACCTGGTTGGTTGCTATAGGAGATTCAGAAACAAGCCCTCTTCCCAGACTTTAGGGGGATGGTCTATCTGTGGTGGCAGAAAGGATTAAACGCACACAAGAATAGTTGGAATACAAGCAGTGCTAACCTTCATGATATAGTAACACTGCTTGTAAATATTGAAAGCCAGTGTCAGTTGAAGACAAGTTGGAAAACAGCCACTTCCCTAACCACACCCTGTAAGCATCTTTCTCCTCCCAGCTATCCTGCCTCTTCCTCGGCACCCCCAGACCTCCCCCCAAACTAGCAACCAGAGAGGGTTAACACCTGGCTTGGCAGGGAACCTCAGATATGCTGCTCCAGAGCTGTTCTGACTGGTCAGCACCCTTGCCTATGAGTTACTTAATATCTGGACTATCTCTACTGTATGAGTAAAGCTCAGGTAACTGGCTTTAAAGAAAAGTAAGTAAAGAAATAATAAAAAGAAATAAGAAATAATAAAAGTAAGTAAAGAAAGGAAATATTGGGAGAGTTGGTTCCATTCTCCACTAGAGTGATGGGCACCAGCCATAAGAGGACATTACATTCCCTGGTCACAGGGACCAGCTCAGGAATGGGCAAATGACCCAACCAGATGCAATGAGATGTAACAAAACTTTTGCTGGGACTGTTGGTAGAGAGATATTTACTCTTTATGATAGATGTGAATTGCGATCTGGAGAAACCATGGGCTACCATATGAAGCTCAATGATGCTAGGAGTTGAGCGATGGAAAGCTCCTAGATCAAGCCATTCCTGAAGTCATACCTGCCTTCTGGACTATTCAGTTATCTAGAGTAGGTAAGTTTGTTTTTCTGTCATTTTTTAACAAAAAAAAGTCCTGAAACTGGGATGAGGCAGCAAAGGAAATACAGGAGTAAGAGAGACGGAAAACAGTGCCTTGTCATTCTCAGTTCCCTTCTTTCTTAGCTTTTTGGAGCCAGGCCTACTTGATCCTGGGATCTGGTCTCCTTACTCTTTCTCATTCCCCAGGTCATCATCCTCGCCTGACAGGAGTAAAATCCCTCACTTTTTCAAACTTCTTCTGTTTTCACCTTGCCAATCTCCAACCCTGGGTCATTAGAACAACACTCCCCAGCCTTTTTCTCATCACGGCAAACTCAAAACATGACACTCTTTGAAGAGTACCCTGGGGTAAACTAGAGATTTAGGGTGTCTTTATGGGTCTTGGGGGTGGAAAGTCCATTATATTTTTTAATATTATGAAATTTTGATCTAAAGAAAAGTAAAATACAAAGTCCCAGGGAAGATATAGCTTTGTGTGAAACTTCAAAATAAAATCTTTTCAAAATGTTAAACAAGAAATTTGAGCTTTCTTCTATGGACATGACTTTTTTAATATCAGTTTTAATGCTTCAAATGCTGTCCTCGAATCCTAATCAAGACCTTTTATTTATTTATTTTTTTAGATTTTTTTAAAATTTATTTTTTATACAGCAGGTTCTTATTAGTTATCTATTGTTTTATCTTTGTAGTGTACTTTGTAGCTTTCTTAACATTTATTAATAGTAAGCTTATTTTATATTTAAAAAAATTTTTTTTGAATTTTATTTAATTTATTTTTTTATACAGCAGGTTCTTATTAGTTATCCATTTTATACATATTAGTGTATACATGTCAATCCCAATCTCCCAGTTCATCCCACCACAACCACTAGCTCCCCACCGCTTTCCCCCCTTGGTGTCCATATGCTTGTTCTCTACATCTGTGTCTCTACTTCTTCCCTGAAAACCAGTTCATCTGTACCATTTTTCTAGATTCCACATATATGCATTAATATACGATATTTGTTTTTCTCTTTCTGACTTACTTCACTCTGTATGACAGTCTCTAGGTCCATCCGTGTCTCTACAAATGACCCAATTTCGTTCCTTTTTATGGCTGTAATATTCCATTGTATATATGTACCACATCTTCTTTATCCATTTATCTGTCGATGGGTATTTAAGTTGCTTCCATGACCTGCCTATTGTAAATAGTGCTGTAATGAACACTGGGGTGCACGTGTCTTTTTGAAGACTTTTAAATGATAATCTCTTCAAATTCTTGGTAGTCATTATCAACGAGAAACTGCACATGTTAGAAATAAAAAAATTAAAACCATTCTTTGGAAACCTTTCAAAATGTCGACAGCTGAAATTATATTTAAGGAACCAACAGTCTCTGCTCTTTTTCATTTCTACGTACAAATGTGATTTCTTGCTGATGTTTCTTATGATAAAACAAATAGACTTTGAATCCAATCGGATTATTTTTATGTCAACTATTTCCAAATAATGAGAAGCCCTGATGTGGAGAATGCAGGTGTATTTTTTTTTTTTTTTTTTAGACCGGGGCGCGAACCCGGTTCCCCTGCATCGGCAGGCGGACGCGCAACCGCTGCGCCACCAGGGAAGCCCCAGGTGTATTTTTAAAACAGTCTCCTTATACCTAAAATGAAGACCATCACAATAGTTCATCAGCCGTGGGTGACAGCTTCCCAGTCACTGTTTCAAGACACCCTGCTGTCCTGGCCCTCAGGGTGGCCAGGTGGGGCATAGGCTGTGGCCTCCAGCTGAGAGCTGCCTCTGGGTTCCTGCAGGCAAAAGCACAATGACCAACATCAAGGACCATGATGTACAGATGCTCCACCGTGGAAACTGGGTGAGAGGCCAGCTGTGCAGCATGACTCCGCCCAGCCTGGACAGAGAGCTCGTGGAGCTGCTGTGCACACGGCCGCTGTGGCTGATCAGAAGGGGCCTCCTGGGAGGCCGGTGAGGGCTTTAGCGGGTGGCGCTAAGCCTCTGCCTTCATGTACAACAGATGCTCGCGTCCACTAGCCGTAGCATCACAAAGTGAACGTGCCCTGCGTAACCACTACTCTTGGGAATAGTAAATTCACCTGTTGACACAGATGAAGTCCCTCACCCCAACACCTCCATTTCCTCCTATTTTTTCTGGTTTTTCCCTTCACCTCAGCCACCAGCATCATCTTTCTGAAGGTCACCTAGAAACCCAATTCAAGGCCCTTTTCTCAGCCCTTGACTCTCTTAGTCTCTGGACAATCAGAACTATTTCCTGCCCTCTCTAGCAAGAGACATTTCTCTCTCTCGGACCAGGACCAGGAGGTTTTGTGTGACTTGTTAAGGAGACTTGAGTGTAAAGCCCTGAAGTCTCTCAGAAAAAAACCAAAAAAACACACAGATGGGGCTAAATGGATGAGCGCCAGGTTTCAAAGAAGCAGTATTTGTAATGACATGAAAAAGTCAAGGCTACTACTTTCAGCATTTTTCATCTTTGAATGGTCAATAAATATATTTTTGGCAAAGGGAAAAAAAAGAAACATTTCTCTCTTATCGACTGTGGGCTGTACCTTCTTGAGCCTCTTCTTACTTCTTGATGCCTTACTTTCTTTCCTAGTTTTGTTTTGTTTTTTTTTCTCTCTTACCCACTATCATTGGGGTCTCTGACCCTCTTGTACTCCAAACCTTCTACACACACTGTTTTCACCATCACTATTGTGTGTGCGAATTTAAAATCCTGCTAGTGGTCTGACTGTCCAAGCTCCAGTTCTAAATTTCTGCCCTCTCTTTGGACAATTCCATCTGAGCCTCCTGACAGCACCTCCCGCTCATCACGCCCAGAGGCCCCTTCCTTATCCCAACCCCAAATCAGCTCTCCCTGGTCACTTCTCTGCTTTGTTAAGGGCACCACCGTCACCCCACCTCGGCTCAAACCCTTGAAGGTAAACTTGGTTTCTCAACTGATTGCTGAATCTTGATGATTCTCCCTCCTGAATGCCTGTCACATCCAATCTCCTCGATTTTGGTAGGTGCCACTCTATCCTGGGTTCTTTACCTCTCACCTGGATTATTACAATAGCCTCCCAACTGGCCACCTTCGACAGATTATTACCAGCTTATTTCACCCAAAAACTCCCTTGTTTAAAAGCTTTCAATAGGGGATTCCCTGGCGGTCCAGTGGTTAGGACTCTGTGATCTCACTGCCCAGGGCCCGAGTTCAATTCCTGGTCAGGGAACTAAGATCTTGCAAGCCAGGCAGTGCAACAACAACAAAAAAGCTTTCAATAGCTCTTTATTGTTGACCAAATTTAGCTTAACTTCTTAGTCAGACATTCAAATCCCTTCATAATCTGTCCCCAGCCTATCTATGTAACCCGAGTTCATTTATAGATTCTAGAAATATTTACTGAGCTCCTACACTTTGTGCCAGACTGGCCTAGGTGCTGGAAATACAGCAATGAATGAAATCAAATCCTCAGTTCCCATGGAACTTACATTCTAGAGAGAGTTAGACAACAGGCAAACAAGCAAACATATAAGTTAGATCATAACGCTTGCAGAAAAATAAATTCGGGTAAGAAGGTAGACGGTGATGGGAGTGGCATATTAGATGGGATGGTCAGGAAGTCCTTTTTGATGAGGCGGCATTTGTCTAGAGACTCGAATGAAATGAGGGTGAGACTTATGGATATCGAGGGGAAGGGCATTTCAGGTAAAGGGAAAAGAAAGTACCAAGTCCTTAAAGTCAGAGCATGCTTGGCAAGTTGGAGAAACTGCAAAGGGGCCAGAATCGATCAGCAGAGTGAACAAGAGATGAGAGAGAGTCGGCTGGAGGCCAGGTTATGTAGTCCTGGCTGGATGACAATGTGCATTTAGCATTTAATCCTGAATGAGGTGGAAGGCCCTGGAAGGTTTTGAGTAGTTGAGTGACATGGTCTAAAAAATACTACAGACAGCTGTGGGGAGACGGGATTGAGAAGGTGATGAGGGAGAGTGAAAACTGGGAGACCAGTCAGGAGGCTATTGCAATAATCCAGGCAAGAGATGAGACGAGAGGTTTGAAGAGGGTAAGAAGTAGTTAAATTCTGGTTACAGTTTGAAGGTAGTGCCGCTGGCATCTGCTGGTGGATTGATTGGATGTGAAGTGTCAGAGGAAGAAAAGAATCAAGGATTGGGCTTCCCTGGTGGCGCAGTGGTTGAGAGTCCGCCTGCCGATGCAGGGGACACGGGTTCGTGCCCCGGTCCGGGAGGATCCCACATGCCGTGGAGCTGCTGGGCCCGTGAGCCGTGGCCGCTGATCCTGCGTGTCCGGAGTCTGTGCTCCGCAACGGGAGAGGCCACAGCAGCGAGAGGCCCGCGTACCGCAAAAAAAAAAAAAAGAATCAAGGATGATTCTCAGGCAACTGGAAAAGCGCAACTGCCATGAACTGAGCCCTCTGAGAAGCCTGTGGTAAGAGAAGGAAGTCTACAGGAGGAGGAAAGTTCAGTCTGGGGCGTATTAAGCTTCAGGTGACCATTAGGCATCCAAGTGAAGATGTCAAGCTGTCAGTTGAATAGCTGAGTCTAGAATTCACGAGAGAGATCCAGGCTAGAAATAGGTTTGGAAATTGTGTGCAGATGGTATTAGTGTTCAGAGAGTAGGAGAGATCTCTTAGAGAGTGTACACAGAGGCCAGTGGACTGAGCCTGGGTCACTACCACATGCAAAGGTTGAGAAGGTAAAGAGGGCTCAGCAAGAGAGAACTGTGGGTGGAAGGCAAGAAAGCCAAGAAACTATGGTGGCCTGGAAGCCAAGAACAGAAAGGGTTCAACAAGGAGGGAGTAGTTTGTGATTTGTTTAAAAATAATCGTGTGTGGGCTTCCCTGGTGGCGCAGTGGTTGAGAGTCCGCCTGCCGATGCAGGGGACACGGGTTCGTGCCCCGGTCCGGGAGGATCCCACGTGCCGCGGAGCGGCTGGGCCCGTGAGCCGTGGCCGCTGAGCCTGGGCGTCCGGAGCCTGTGCTCCGCGACGGGAGAGGCCACAGCAGTGAGAGGCCCGCGTACAGTAAAAAAAAAAAAAAAAATCTTGTTTGTGTTGTGTGTGTACACGCACGTGTGTAATGGAGGGTGGGGGGCTAGTTGGTATATAAAATAAACAGGAACTGCCACACTGATCATTGCTGAATCTGGGTAGATGGGGTTGTTCATTTTACCATTTTCCTTATTTGTGTATATGTAGGAAATTTCCCATTAAAGAGAAGTAACAGGGACCTCCCTGGCGGTCCAGTGGTTAAGGCTCCGCGCTTCCACTGCAGGGGGTGTGGGTTCCATCCCTGGGCAGGGAACTAAGATCCCGCATAATGCACTGGCATGACCAAAAAAAAAAAGTAACAAAATAAAACAAAACAGAGAGAAACGGAAACACTGATGGTGCTGATGGGTCAATTCAGAGAGCGGATGTGACCTGTAGAGGCACTGGTGGTGGTGACGGGCGGTCTCAGCAGGGACTAGAGCCTGTTGGCAGTGGGTTCAAGAGAGATGAGGAAAAAAGGGGCAAGTGAGTGCGATCACCTTCTTCTAGGAATTCCGAAGGAAAGGGGAACAGAGAGAAATGGGTCAATCGCTGGAAGGAGATCAAGGGACCAGCGGTGGGTAGGTGGTTGGTGAGCTTAGGATGGAGTGAGGACAGCCATATTTCCTAACACTGCCCTGCACACAAGCTCTAGACACACCCCCGGAAAGCATCCTCCCCGGCACCCGTTCTCTGTCCACACCTCCCCCTCCCCATTCACCCCACCCACCCACCAAGGTCTAGACCACGTTCCACCTGCTGCATCATCCCAACTGTATGTGATGTGTCCAGGTGTCTGGTTTCTACCCACATGCAGAATTTTCAAGAAAATTTATTATAGGAAAGTTTTGGTTGTGCTGCTGTTCGGTTGGGGTCTCTGTGGCTCTCACCTCCAGTGTGTGTTTATGCTGTAGATGAAAGCTATACAATGCTCCCCTAATGGCCTTCGGAGGGGAAGCAGAACTCCTACAGAAACAGTAAAGTTTCTTATTCCTTTAGATCTTGGAAGATAGCATTCGACAGTAGCAACGAGAAGAGTATCTTTCACTTGCCTTTCCCACTGTAAAAGACACGGCTAGAAGCACCAATTCACGCTAAGGGATCACGGACGGCTACTTATTTTTAAAACTAACTGAAAAGCCTCAGCTGCTACCAAAGGACTTCTCTTTGAAAACATCAGAAGTTGGGCGGGAGCAGGTGGGTGGGGAGAAGGAGCCTTCTAGTTTCAGATGTGGCAAGCTCCGTGAAACTGCCCTGAAAAGTAAGACGTGATGAAAAACACTGCTTCCCTCACACCTCCCTCAGAGTATATAACAGCGAGGAGACCAGGGCACTTTCTTAAGATTCTTCCTGCTGAGAAGTTTCCCTCAGAAGCATTCATTTTCAGTGCAAAAGGCAAGAACAGACAAGACACTGCTAATCAGGATTAAATACACGATGCATCAGAGATGGGCTGTGAAGAAATTCTCAAGAAACGAGAGATGTTATCAGTGCTTCTAGGATGATGAGAAGGCTAAAGGGACAAAAACATTTTCTGTTCCTATATAGCTAAACTGAGGGAGACAAGAGCAAACACATCTTTTTTTTTTTTTTTTTAATTGAAGCACAGTTGATTTACAATGTTGTGTTAGTTTCAGGTGTACAGCAGAGTGATATATTTATAACTGAATCACTGTGCTGTACACCTGAAACTAACACAACATTGTATGTATATATACTTTTTTAGATTCTTTTCCCTTATAGGTTATTACAAAATATTAAGTATAGGGACTTCCCTGACAGTCCAGTGGTTAAGATTCCATGCTTCCACTGCAGGGGGCATGGGTTTGAGCCCTGGCCAGGGAACTAAGACCTTGCATGCGGCCAAAAGAAAAAAAAAAAGAAAATATCGAGCATAGTTCCCACATCTTGACTGAGTCTCAACAGCAGGTACAAAAAGGCATGCGAACCTCCCGCCCTAATTCCTGCCGGGTGCCCACTGTTGCCGAGCCCTGTGCGGTGTATGACAGAGTCCTCCGCTCACGGAGCCAGGGGAGACCATCACGACACAGCGTGACAGCCAGGAGGCTACCTGTGGCGGGAAGGCCTCCCTGATCCTGGGGGTAAGGGAGTTTGGGGCTTTCTGACAGCAACAGTAGAAGCACCATGACCAAAGGTTCCTGGGTGCAGAGAGCATGGAGATTTGGGACAGCCAGGAGTCACACTGCGGTGAGACCCAAACCTGGATATACAGGCGGAGACTGGGTCACACAGGGCCTCTGATGGCATGGGCCAGGGAGCTCTGACTGGAGAGGAAAACAAGAACAGCTTCACAGTTTTGAAAGATCATTCCGGTGGCGGCGATCTAAAGGGAAAATAGACCATGTGCCAACTTCGAAATTGTGAAAACTGGTGACTCCTGTTGGTGTGACTTGCTGTCAAAGCCAAATTGTTTTTCCGTGTTATATTCGGTTATGCTTATTTTTGTACCTCAAAGAGGTGAGCGTTTCATTCTATTTGTGTATTTTTAAACATTCAGATAATTTCATTCTTCACCTATATATCTTCGATCACAAGAGCACAATGTAATCAACCATTGTGAGGTAACTGGACGATAGTTACTATGAAAACGACCTTCAGCTATGGAACCAGGGGCTGCTTCTTCCCTGGGGTTTTCATGCCCCTCTCCCCACTTACAAGCCCCGATCTGGAATTTCACCTATGCAATGATTCCCAACACTGGCCTATGAAAAAGTTTTCACCAGTTTGGGGTTAGATGTAGAAGCAAAGGATGGTGTAGTGAGACTTTCATAAAACAAAATTTGGTCTGCGTAAATGCATGTCTTTTCTTCTAAATTATGCCTTACTTCCTTTTCGGGTATTAAGATTCCCTTTACGAAACGATGGCAACCCAGTTTTTTGTAAATGACCTTTCATGGCAAAACAGTTGGCTACCCCAGATCTGTGCGCTGATTTTTTTGAAATGTGAAATCTTAGAAGCTTGGGAGGTCACCTGACAGCTGAGTCTAGGGAGGGGATGGACACATCTGGAATTGACCGAGGCTGACGATAACCTGCCAAAGCATCAGAGTTGACAGCAAACTATGTGACAATCAGGAAATGCTGGCCCAGTGTGTGAGTTAATCGCTTATTTCTTGCTAACTGCATCTTTGGAATTTAGCATCTTTATGAGAATTATTAAACTTTTCACGGCCTCTGCGTCACTCACATTTAAATATTGTTAAATAAGGTCCTAAAAATGTATTTATTTTCCTGCTCCCAACTTCATCTCATTTTGGAGAGAGGTGCTTGGAGCCTATTACCTGTTAGCACCAAAGAAACAGCTTCAATAGTTTGGGACCCTGGCACAGAAGCAGCCCTCCTCACAGAGGCTGTACCAGAGCCTTTCAGGGAGTACTGACTGCACAGTAAATCAGGACCTGGAGTAGAAAGACCTGTGCTTGGGTCTCAGCTCACAACTAACTAGCTATGTTACCTTGGGTCAGAGCTTCCTCAGCTACAGATGAGGTTGATGATGGTAACTCCCTGCACGGAGTGGTTGTCTTTAGGGCACCTTGGGGCTTGGTGACTATTCCCTAATGGTCATATTGCTATTATTGTGAATACAGGATGTTTACAAAGCACTGGTTTTTACACAAGAATCGTGTCAGACCTGAAAAGCTTCTTTTTGATCATCTGATCCAACCCTGGCATTTTATAGATGGGGGAGGGGAGAAAAGTTCTAGAGAGGACAGAGAAGCAACGAGAGGCAGAGCCTAGACTTGGTCTTTGGGTTGAGCCCCGGGGTTTTCTCTACCACATTACGTTCTCCATCTGGAAGTATTTGATTCTTCACTTGCAAGTTTCTCGGTTTCTCAGGAAGGAAAACAGAAGATTTTCCAAGTCTTCATGCTAATCTCTAGAATGCAACAAAACCAGGTGGATTTGGACGGGTATGGTAGACAGCGGCGGGATCTGATGCCAGCAATAAAAGGGACACGAGTGCGTTGGTTATATAAAGGGACACAAAGGCATCACCAGGAAAACAAAGTAGATACACTTTCTATTATTTTAAATCAGTAGTTTTATTACAATACTGCACTGACACACAATTAGAGAAGGAATGTCCTGACATTTTCTGAGCATTTCATGGAAAGCAAATGTAACCAGCCAGGCAGTTGAGTCTTCCACACGTTTTCCAAACACAAAGCAAAGTTATATGTCATAACTCAGGAAAGTAAAGTTTTCTTATTCTCATCTACAAAACTTCAGTGTCAGAAGACAGTTATTACGAAGTGGGCTGAGCAAGAAAGCGTTTCCTTCATGACGTCCCAAATCCTGACTCCAGACTTCCACCCTGGCCCCCCGACTTTCCAGATGACTTTTTATGACACTGCAGATGGTAATGTGTTCAGGGGCTAAATGGGATCTACTTATTATATTTCACTACAATTGAAAGGAAAAGGTAAATTAAGAAAATTAAGTCCTGAAAAATGCACAAAGGCAAGGAGAAAATATCTGGGTGTATTAAAAATGAGATGCTCTTTTCACGTAACTCATTTAAAAGGTTACAATTACCATAAACATTTTAACTCCATTAAAGACTGCTGACAAAAGCTTGCTCTTACATCTGCAAAAACCTTCTGCGTTTACACGGGTTTGGAAGAAAGCAATGCACCTTGTGAAAAGAGCCACCAATCCTGGTGGAGCAGGCGTCGGACTATTTGGAGTTGCACAGGAGTTTTCTTTAGATCTGCTTTGTACCAGACACCGTGAAACCTTGACCAGTTTCCATTTTTCAACAGTTACTGTGGCAACCAGATGTTTTAATCTCTGTTGTGCTCAAACGCACAAAAGTGCTCTAGGAAAGAGACACTAAAATGGCATTTTGAATAAATTCACTATACATTACATAACTTGGGAACAATAAAGGAAGAAGCCCAAGAATGACCCTAGTATTTCATATAGAAAAGCACTGCAGGAAGAAACTTTGTTTAAAAACATTAAAACTCGGGTGAATATAAATACATGTTTGGTTAATCTGTGCTATTTGATATAGAAATCCTATCAGATATTCAATCTACTAGGTGACCTGTTTGGATTTCTCACTGTATTAGCAGAAGAATATACACTGCTGCATATACTCACATATATATGCATATACATATATAAAATTCAGATCATGAAAATTTGTTTAAATACACATACTTAAAACCTGTACCTCTAAAAATAAATACATTAGTCTCTAGTAGGCTAATTTTCAAGAGTTCCTTCACAAACCAATCAGAACACAGTTTCCCAACAATGGCATGTGACCAATTAGCCACTCTCTAAATCCATTATCTATCAGTAAATGTGTTTTTTGTTGTTTTTTTTTAAATTCAGATGTACAACTGAAATAGCATTCCCAGAATAGAAGATGAGAGAATTCTGGCTTTGAAAATAAATGTCTTGGCTTCCTCGATGTTTAGTTCCTACAGATGTCCAGTCTTTGCCTCTGCATTTATCAAGCAGTGGGAGAGCATTTTCTAGTGACAGCATTCTCTTCCACGGACATTACCTTCTAATTAAAGGAGTCAGATGGCATTTCCTTTGCTGTTTGGTGCAAGGGAACAAATACAACACTGTCTGTATCTGATATCACTCCCATCATCACAGTGAGTTGTGTGTTTTAATGTAATTTACAATGTGCTACCACTGAGGTACAGCAGAAGTAGCCCTGGCGTTAAAACCAAAAAAAAGGAAGAGAGAACAAAAGTCTCCCAGGAGAACAACACACACAGGACCGGGTGTGTGTCTCTAAGTTCTATGAAGTAACTCGGGACCACTGCCAGAGTGGATACATTGGATAGCTGATGACTGCAGTTCAAACAACAGAAAGAGAAGATGAAAAGACTCAATATACCTCCTTCAGAAATTAACAAAATTGGAGCTTTACTTTTTTACTTTTACATTTCCAAAACAACTTCTTAAAATGATATAAGCCAGACCAAGTTGTTTAATATAGTACAATATTTAACAACTTTGTCATTTGGTTTTGAATACAATTTCAGAAATGTAGGAAATCCATGATAAATAACAGCGAGAATATTTAATGCCATTGTCTGAATGTTTTAAAAGGAAAATCTACCATAGTTGAAATACAACTTCTAAAAAATACAGTGTTCTAGGCGCTCAGAGTTCTAGATTGCTAACTTTATAAATTAAAGTGGAAGTTATCCGTATATAAACAAGGCCTCTTTTTCATTGATTTCGATCTCATTTAAACCTTTGGATATCTCAATCTTCAGATTCCACAAGGTAAAGCTGAGTTTACCAGATATAAATAAAATGTTTAAGTCCATGATGTATTGTAGCACTGAGGAAACAAACGCATCAAATATTTACAGCCTGGCCACAATACTTTCTTCTTTTTTTTAAAAGTCAAATGTGTATCAACATCAAGCCACACTCTGTTTTGAATTTCTCTGGTCGCAAAGAAAATGGGGCAACAGCACTTTTCCTCACTCATCTTTCCTCTCAATCCTGAAGTCAGAGGCAGGTCTTTCAGTCAAACGTCTTTTGGGAGGTGGTGGAGGCATGAGCTCCGTTTCCGGGTCCAGATGATGACGCTTTCGCTTCTGTCCTTGAGAAGCTGCCGCACATCTGTTGATGAACTCAAACAGCATCTCCTTGGTGACAGGGTTTGAGATGCTGTTGCACACGGCTGTGGACAAAGGGAGACGTGAGTCTCATGTGACGGTTCATGGAGGCAGCTGACTCGCCTCAGGGAGATGAGGACGGGGGGACGTTTCCATCCCAACACGCTAAAACCTTCCATCTTCCCAACGTGGGTGACTTGCTGTGGATTCAACTGTGCTCCTCCCTCCCCCACCCCCGAAATGAGTGCATTTCTGGTGGCTGCTCTTTACTATTAATTCTAGACCCAAACTTGAAGTATCTGGGTTTAAGCCTGTCTTCACTACGGTTTTTGACCCCTCCAAACAGTTTGTATAGGATATTGATCTCTCCCAGCGCGTCACACTATGTATGGTCCACATCCAAGCACAGTTTCTAAAGAAAGTGTGCGCTCTAGTCCTCCAGCCTTTCTCTCTCTCAGAAAGAAGCGCGCACTGATGTGTGTAACACGGCACCAGCCATCGTGCCCGCTGAACGGGGAGGCTGCAGTGTAGCTGGCAGAGCGTATTATTCTTTATTTTAGTAACTTGCTTGAAGTAAGGTATTACAACAAAATGACTATTAAAGAAAGCACCTTTCTCTATGTGATCAAAATTGTATTTACCCACTTGGTTTTAGGAAAACAACACCGGGCCTAATTACTCCTCTTTTCCAAATTAACGCATCCTGTCTGAACACAGACATTAGTTCCAACAAGAACCTTCGAATGTACAACAGTAACTTTTAAGCCACGAAACTCAAAGTGGCAATTTCTATATTATCTCATAAGCTTATCATACGATCATCATCGTTGACTGAGCACTCAGAGTGCATAATCCTATTAACCTTTATTCTTGGTTTGTATCTGTCTTCTTCTCTCAGTTCCACTAACAACGCAACCCAGAATTGCGCCCAGTAGTAGTTTACCTTAGAAACCTAATTAATATGTGCTGTTTCCCATGAAAGACCCTCACTACTCTGAATTCCCAAAGCATTCACATTGTACCCAGAGCACACCCTGAAGGATAGCATAGCAGGTTTTACGTTTCTTTATTTTTATTTTATGTTTTTTACGGTTTTCATTGACTTTGTTCTCCATTGTTCGTAAAACTATCTTAGGAGCTGGAAATTACATTTCCCCTGCTCATGCCATCTTTTGCCATCTGGCAGACGATGGCTTTAGCGTTTTGAATGGATCTGCAATTACCATGGCTTTTGTTGTGGCTGTCATTCAACAAATTCATCCTGTCCGCAGCCTGATTTCCTGCCCTTTAACCCCTCTCCTGGGTGCCCGCAGCAGCCCACAGGTGAGGGAGGACTGGAGCCACGCGGGGCACAGACCTGCCACGAGCCCTCCGCGGTCCGCATGGCCTTCTGCCCCCAAAGCTGAACCACAAAAGGCAGCACGGTTTGGTTCTAACACTTTAGCTTTTATGTGTTGTCGTGGTTTTTTTTTTTTGCGGGGGGGGCGGGGGGTGGTTCATGTAACCTCCACTGGGAGGGTGTCACACTCACCTAAGGCAGTGTTGTAGGCATTAGGGAAACTTTTGTCTGTTCTCTGTCTCATAAAGACCCAGCTGTTGTTCTCGAATTTGCATTCTATAATTTTGTTGTCATACTGTTTTAGCTCTTTTGTCACCTGTTTTAAAAGAGAATTGAGGAAAATATTTAAATCATCTGACAGGCTTCTTGCCTGTACTACGTGACAGACGCATTAGGGAAATGCCAAAAACACCTCGGTGCCTCTTCACACAGAGCTCTTTGTCATCCGAAGCATCTAATCAAGCCCAGGGATGTGGTGCGTGCTCCCTTGTACACTTGCTCATCAATCTGACACCTTATAAATAGTCGTGAAAACGGTTGTCAATATATAGCAATTAAAAGACGCTAAGGAGAAACCAGCCACTTCTGGGCCAAATGCAAATACGTTACCATAGGGACCAATGCCTTCGATATTGTCTGTGTCCCTCTGGCTTTCAGAAACTGAGTATCTGTGAAGGTTTCAACAACTTTTAGAAAGACCACACCATCTAAATTCCTATGTCAGAACCTAAGAAATCCCCTTTACTGGTTAAGATAAAAAGTTACGCATAAAGAGTAACCCTTAGGATCCGATTCAGGCAATGTGCATCCTAACTATTTTGCTTTTCAAGCAGTGATAATTAACTAAAAATCTAATCTTTAGGCTATTTGCCCTTTTCATCTCCAAACTAGCATGAATTGAGAGATGAAGCTACCTTTGATATTAGCTGGTAGGTTTTTTGGCTACTTCACCTCAGATGATTGAATATGGATTACAACTTAGTCTATCAACGCTAACAAGTATCCATGGCAACTACAGAACCTTTGAAAAGATATTTCATCGGGCTGTGAGGATGGTTTTCATAAATAGGAACGAACCTAAGCTTATCTCCGCAGTTTCAAATCAAATGCCAGTCATGGTAATATTTTAATTCTGTCCTCGTCTTTCACAGCTAACAACTTTTCCTCACAATACGGAAGATTGCAATCAGTTAACTTCATTAGGATTATTTGAAATGCTCTCCTTTTTCTACCCACATATTCACTACCACCTAGGAATATGAAGGGAAGCAAATTTTTAAAAGATGCTTTCAATTCACAGATTAGGCAGTGCGTATCTTCATAAAAACTTTCCAATTGTAGTCCTTTTCCCTTAATGAGTATGACACTTGATTGGAATATTTGCATTTTCAACAAATCTGACAGGACAAATACATTCAGTGTATTGGAACCAGACCTGCCCAAGAAAGTGATGCTCTACTTACTTAGCAAACTTGCTAAATTTATTCTCAAATATTCATTATTCTAGTCTCAACTCCCCTCCCTCCCTTCCTAGGGATCTACCTCCTTTTATTTCTGATACATTATCTATATCCAAGTGTTAGGCAACTTATTCAGGTAAGGTAACCACTTATGTTACACCACAAGTAGGGTCTAACAGATTAAGTTTCTAAACCTTTCAGAGTCTCCATTTTCTAATTTCTAAAATGGGCAAAGGAGTTTCTAATTCACTGGGACATTGGAGCAATAATAAATGAAAGTGCCTGGCACATAGTAGCCAACCACTAAAATTCTTAATTGAATATAAAATTAGGAAATGAAACATTGCCTTTTTTTTTTAAGCGTACAAATAAATTCACTAAAGATACCAAGATGACATGGAAAGGTACACTTTGAAGATACCTGTCAAGAAAATTGTATCACACACATCTACAAGAATGGCTTGCTATCAATAATGTGCAGTCTGCACTTCTACTGACTACCAGTCGTAGTACATCTTTATCACATACTTACCATTCTTGTGTTTCTAGTCTCAGAATTGCTATAAATTATGTGTTGCTCAATCTGACTACAGCGATTAGGCAGTATTATTACGTATCTGTGTATCTACTTGGGTGCGCATTAACAATCCGGGAAATAGGGCTTTCCAGAAAACGCATGCACCTGACACTATGCCAACCTAAACGTATTTCCATGTTCAGGAACAGTACATTGTTCTTCACCGATCACACCAGTTATACTCCCAAGATAGACACAGTGCAAGGTACTCAATTTGGGTAGGTAATAAAATATGTTTAACTTTTAATAAATGTATTTAGGTAATAAAATATATTTAAGATATAAAACAATATCTTCCATACTTATACAAACTAAAGACAGTTTTCACTAATGGTCAGATGAAGAGAATGATTAGCATACAGGGAAGGAGTTTAATTTTAGTATCCAAATTCTAATTTGTTACTATGACAATAATCATCCTCAGCCATCACATATTATTATTTACTAAAATAGGATCTGGTTAGGCCTTTTATACTCAGCTCTGTTATCCTATTGTGAGTTAATGAGAGCTTGAAAGTAATAAGAATAAAATATTTATAAATCAAGATTTCACATCTGTACCCATAATTACATTGGATTAATGAGATTTTACTGTTTTGGGGGAAAAAAGGAAGAAAAGAAAAAGAAAAGAAAATACAGTGTATTTTATATTGAAGAAAAATTTCTTTTCATGTATCCATCTTGCTGAGTGCCACACTTGTGATACCCTTTGAGTCTACCAATAATCCGATGTTAAGAGACAGTCAGATGAAACCAGATCTAGTACCTCTGAAGATTTTAGATTAGCAGGTCAATGGTAATACTTGGAACTAAGGGCCCAAGACAGAGGCAGGCAGAACCACAGTTGCTCCTCTCTGCATTTTTTTAATAGAATACTTTTTGGAACCTAAATGCTGGACACGCTACGAAGTCACAAAAGGCGAACCATCAGTGCTGGCTGAACCACGCCGCTCAGAGCAGGCAGAGATGTGCTTCTGTCTCTAATGGTGGAGCGCAAGCCCCTAGTATTTACTGTCCCTGCTCTGTGAGAGTTGTTTTGTTATCAAGAGCTCATCTTTCTTTTCTAGAGAGACTGTACGAAGGGGAGGGGGATTTCTCTGAACTCATGTGCTCTAGAGACACTTTAAAATAACGAATATCCTTGGATTGAGAAAGACACCAGTAAGCTGGGAGTTTTTAAACTTTTAATTGTGAAACAATTTTAGATCTACAGAAAAGTTGTAAAGATAGTACAGAGAGTTCCAGGATTCCCATCACCCAACTTCCTCTAATGTTCATATTTCGCATATCATGCTACATTTATCAACTCCGAGCGAGAAGTTAACACTGGTACAATACAATCACCTAAACTACAGACTTGATTCAGACTTCATCAGTTTTTCCACTAATGTCTTTATCTGTTCCAGGATCCAATCTAGGAAACTGCATTCCTTAGTTGTCATGTCTGCTTAGTCTCTTCCAACCTGTGACAGTTACTCAGACCTTCCTTGACACTCTTGAAGAGTGCTAGTGAGATATTTTGTAGAATGTTCCTCAATTTGGGATTTCCTGATGTCTTCTCATGATTAGACTGAGGTTATGAATTTTGGAAAAGAACGCCAGAGAGGTAAAGTGCCCTTCTCATTGTGTAATGTCTAAGGGGTAGATGAGATCAACGTGATTTCTTCCTGGTGGTGTAAACAAACCCTGATCACTTGGCAAAGACTGTATCTGCCAGGTTTCTCTACTGTGAAGCTACCATACTCTTAGTTCCAGGCACTATGTCTAGCCCTGCTCAAAGATAAGGGAATTAAGCCACTTGCTGGAAGGAAGGGTATCAAAGAATTTGTGGACATTTATTAAAAGCACCACAGAGGGCTTCCCTGGTGGCGCAGTGGTTGGGAGTCTGCCTGCCGATGCAGGGGACATACACCACAGAGATCAATACATTTCCAGGGAGAGAGATTTTGAGGCTAGACAAACATCCCTTTTCTTCTTAAAGTTTCGCTCATTAATTTTAGCATTCATCCATGAATCTTGCCTGCAGCAATTATTACCGTGGCGTTCTAATGGAATTTTCTATTTTCTCCATTCCTTCTACATTTATTATCTGGATTTCTTCTGTAAGGAAGATTTGCCTTTCTCCCTCATTTATTTATTTGCTTACTTGTATCAGTAAGAACTCATGGATATTTAATTTATTCTTTGGCTTATGATAAAGTACTATTGTCATTTATTTTCTTGCTCAAATTGTTCTAGTTTCAGCCACTGGGAACTCTCTCAGGTTGGCTCCTGTGTCCTTTTAACTTGCTTCCACTTTTACTTACTTATGCATTTTTAGCATTTAGTCCCTGGCAATACAAGGTACTACTCTAGGCTCATCTTGTATTTTCTCTGCCTCAGCTCTAGAGTCAGCCATGGGGTCCTCTACCAGGGTTTTACAAGAAAAAAATTACTCTTCGACAGTCCAGACTATGCTAAAAAAAGTACTAACACACACCACTTGCTTTGGTCAGAATTTTCAATTATTGAGAAAAAAGAGAGGGAGGGGGAAAGAGGAGTGAGTGTGAGACAGAAAAATGAAAAAGAGTAACAATGAGACTTTAAATATGAATATATGTGTATATATACATATATATATATACATACATACATATATATATATATATATATATATATATATATATATATATATATATATATATATATACTTAGAGAAGTTTCCACCCCATCTTTTGTGAACTGCTTTCTGGAGCTAAACTACACTGACCATTTTTTCATTTCTGAATTTAAAATTCTACTCAAGCTCTAACTCTGTAGTGTGACAGAAGGTGAATTTTAAAAACGTATTTCAAGTAGATGAACTCAAACAAAAATCTTGTTTCCACGTATGCAACTTCAAAGACTAGTACTTATGAATGAAGGCTGAGAAAATAAAACAACAAATAAATAAGAAATGAAATGGAATTATAAAAGTTTTCCTTGTGGTGTCAGGACAATACAAACAGCTTAAACCTGAATTATTAAAACAATCTTTTAGAACTACTACCTTATAGTAGGGCCTTAATATATTACTTTTAGCAAGTGCATCCATCTACTGGAGAAAATAAAACCCTTGACAAGTTACCCTTTTTAAAAATATGCTAGACTTAACCACTTCAAAAAAACGTTCCTTCACTAAAATCCATTTGTGTTTTTTGTACCTTTATAATGAAGAACTACTGTGTAAATAACACACTTCACATTTGCTAGGTTAGAAACACAGTAGCAGGAAGCCTCTCTCTCATGAATGGTGGGGTCTTCAAGCCCTCCAATCCTGAGTTCAACTAATGAAAGTTGCCAATAAAAAGAAAGCAGCTAGAACTCGGTGTTATTTATCCCAAAGGTCATTACAGATGGGTCACAATTCCAGGGTATGAAATCCCCACTAAACTACAGATTATTACCTTTTTATAAAATCAGAGTTAGTTATAGTTATTATTCAAAATATAATAAATCTTCATATAAAATAACTGGGCAGATAAAGCAACATAGGTTAGGACTGGTTATTGGTAGATGGTGGAGTTAGGAATGACTTAGTTTCTTCTCTGTGTTTTGCTGTATTGTCCAAACTTTCTACATAATACATGCTTAACTTTCATAATTTTTAATTATAAAAAATTCCTAAAATAAACTATGTTTCATAAAAGATGATAAACATGAGATTGGTTTTTAATGTAGAGATACAAAAAAAAATAGGAAGAGATAAACCTTTAAACAGAAAACAAAAAGTCTTGGAATAAGGTCCTAAGTCCACAGTTCCCAAACTGTGCAATGAGACAAACTTACAGAGAGGCACTGGGGGGTATTTTAAATTTCCAGGGAAACACAGTGGCACGTGTCGGACACCATGCAAAACCATTAGTTGGCAGGAGTCCACGTTTTCAACATGAGATTCCTTTGGATAACGTATCTTTGCAAAGACGAGTATTCAGTGGTTATTGTCATTGATAAAAACCAAGTATCACCAAAATCAATGTGGAAAGTAAATGAGGTTGGTGATGTATAATCTGATTCCAAGGTTTAAGAAATTACGCAGTCCTTAAATGGAATTACATTTTCAAGTTTCTTTTTAAAAAATTCCAACTTTAAATTCTATATCATGCCAAAATATGAAACAAGAGTGACAGCAGAACATTTTCATGCATGCAAATTCTTAAAATTTTAGTATTTCATACTTTCTTTTCTAGGAGGTTACCAAAGTTTTATTTCATCGATATGAGGGCAACAATGAAGACAAAGAGGAAGATGTGGAATCAAGGGAGTTCATCCAGCTCAGGAGAGAAACAAAGGCAATTCCCATCCTAAGGCCGTTTTAGGATGACCACTGTGTCGGTGTGTATAGCAGACTGCTGCAAGCTTTATGGGGGCCAGAGGGTAGTGGCTCAAGTAGGAGGAGTTCCATGCCCCCACCTGCCTTAAATATTGGAACTAAGAAGATTTGTGATGTGATGATATAAAGTGGAGTTTTAAAAAATTCTGTGAGTATAGTATTTAATATAATGACAGATTAAACTAAGAAAAGAAAAAAAGAAAGAAGAAATTACGCAGTCCTTAACACATGCTAAGCTGTTAGGACATAAACATTTATTAAGTAGTTTGGATCAATCCACTTAATAAATGGAATTGTTAGGTATTTCTTTTGGATTAGAAATGTCTATGAGGCAACATGAACCAAGAAAGTTTGATAATCTCTGCCCTATAGCGTTTTCATTCATCCTTCCCCAGATCCTAGTCTCTAAACCAATATGTAGGCTTATATCTAGCACTTAGTGGAAACCAACCAGAGCAGTGAAAAACTTTGCTTGAGGTACAGAAAATAGATGATGGTACAGAGGAGAATTTCTATCCAGTTAAGTTCATTCGTTGACTTAAGATCACTAACATATATATTCCTCATTCATCTTCTCTATCTCAATAAATGATTAACTCCGTTCACCCAGTTCCTCGTGACAGAAGCTTTAGTGTCCTCTCCTCCCTTCCCCTTTTATCTTCCCTCCTATTCACTGCATTACCAATTCTGTCTGCAAAATACATTGAGTATTTGTCTCCTCTCTTACTACCATCATCACAGCCCAAGCCGTCAGATTCCTGCAACAGCTTCCACACTGGTTTCTTCTTCTACATTTTCCCCAGCCAATCAGTTCTTTACAGTGCAGCCAGATTGGTCTTTGACAAATGTAAATCCAATCAAATCATTCCTTTGCTTAAGAGAAAAACAAAAGACACGCCGGTTGGAAAGGGAGAAAAAATACTATCTCTATTCACATAAGACACGATCACTTACATAGATGGAATCTACGAAGATGCTCCTAGACAAATAAAAGACACGCCGGTTGGAAAGGGAGAAAAAATACTATCTCTATTCACATAAGACACGATCACTTACATAGATGGAATCTACGAAGATGCTCCTAGAACTAGTAAGTTTAACAAGGTTGCAGAATGCAAGGTTAATATACTAAAACCAATTGTATTTCTATATATTAGCAAAGAATAGTTGGAAATTTAAAATTTAAAGAGTATCATTTATAGTAACATTCAAAAACATGAAATAGGTATTTAAAAAAAAACATGCAGAATCTGTATGCTGACAACTACAAAACACTAATGAAAGAAAGATATCAAGAGGACCTAAACGAATGGAAAGATATACCATGCTCACAAACTGGAAGATTCAATATTGCTAAGATGTTAACTATACAGATTCAACATAATCATAAGCAAAATCCCAAAAGGATTTTTATAGATATAGACAACCTAATTCTAATAGTATAGGGAACGCCCAAGACACTAGAACAGCCAAAACAAAACGAACAAAGTTGGAGAACTGACACTAACTGATTTCAAGGCTTAGTATATAAAGCTACAGAAATCAAGACAGTATGGTGACAGTATGGTATCGGGTGAGTAGAGAGACACATACATCAGTGGAACAGAACAGACAGCCCAGAAAGAGATCCACAATTATAAGGTCAATTGACATTTGACAAAGGAACAAAGGCAATACAATGGAGAAAGAAGAGTCTTCTCACCAGAAGGTGCTGGAACAATTGGATATTCACATGCAAAATGATGGACTTCAACCCATATCTTTCACCTTACACACAATTAACTCAAAACAGAAAATACACTTAAACATAAAACCTACAGCTATAAAATTCTGCTCTGCATCTAAAGATGCTGTTAAGAGAATGAAAAGACAAGACAGAGATTAGGATAACATATTTGTAAATAACATTTCTGACAAAAGACTTGTATCCAGACTACATAAAGAACTCTTAAAACTCAATAATAAGAAAACAAACAACACAATTTAAAAATGGACAATCTGAACAGATACTTCACCAAAGAAGATATATGAATGGCAAATAAGCACATGAAAATGTGCTCAACACATCATTAGTCATTAGGAAAATGCAAATTGAAATCACAGTAAGATACTACTATGCACCTGTTAGCGTGTCTAAAATAAGTATCAAATGCTGACAACAAATGCCAAGCAACTGAACTCTTACACATTGCTGGTGGGAATGCAAAATACTATAACCACTCTGGAAGACAGTTTAGCAGTTTCTTTATAAGTTAAACATACACTTACCAAATGAGCCAGCGACCCCACTCCTAAGTATTTACCCAAGAGAATTGAAAACATACGTTTGCATAAAAACCCGAATACAAATGTTTGCAGTAGTTCTGCTCATAGTCACCCCAAATTGGAAATAACTCAAATGCCCTCAACTGGTAAAGAGATAAAACAAATGTTGGTACAGCCTTACAATGGAATACTACCCAGCAATAAGAACTACTGATAAACTATTGATAAAGGAATACCATAGATGAATTTCAAATACAGTATGCTAAGTTAAAGAAGCTAGATTTTTAAAGCTACATAGACTATGTGATTCCATGTACATGATACCCTAGGAAAAGGCAAAATTATAGGAACAGACAACAGAACAGTGGTTGCAGAGTTTGGGAGTGGGAGAAATGATCGCTTATACCAGGGTGTCATGTGGGATTTTGGGGGGAAGTGATGGAACCATACTATAGCTTGATTCTAGTGGTGGCTATACATCTGCATGCATGTGTCTAAACTCACAGAACTGTACATCAAAAGGAGTGAATTTATTGTATGTAAATTTTGAAAGATGAATTAAAACAAAAAAGAAACAAGAAAAATGTCAATTAAAAAAAAAGTAAATCAAATCATGTCATCCCCTTATCAGTGGCTTCTCATGACACAGCACTAAATGACATAGCCCCTGCTTATTTTTCTAGCTCGTATAAGTTGTACAACTTTTCCTTTACCTTGTTTATCATTATTTGTAAATATAATTTTTTTGTTGATTATCTGTTTAATATCTGTCAGCCAGAATGGTTAATAATTATTGAATACTTACTAGATGTTGAGTACTGTTCTTTTTTTTTTTAACATCTTTATTGGAGTATAATTGCTTTACAATGGTGTGTTAGTTTCTGCTTTACAACAAAGTGAATCAGTTATACATATACATATGTTCCCATATCTCTTCCCTCTTGCGTCTCCCTCCCTCCCACCCTCCCTATCCCACCCCTCTAGGTTGAGTACTGTTCTAAGTACTTTATGTGGATTCATTTATTTAATCCTCGCAACAGCTCTAGGAAGTATCCCCGTTTTTACAGATAGAGAAGCCGAGGCACTGAGGAGTTAAGGAATTTGATTAAGAGTCTCACAGCCAGTAAGAGGCAGAGAGACATACTGTATCCCTATTAGGTTTTATAATCTGATTTAATCTGAATATGAATCCAGTGAGATTTCCAGATGTGGACACTCAAGCCCAGAGAGTTTAAGTAATATGAATAAGGATACAGAGCTAATTTGTTTTGGTATCAAAATTCAAATTCTAGGTCTTTGTGAGTCAAAAACCTGTGCCCTCCTTCTCCCTAAGAATTTAGGCTCTAGGTTGAAAAAGTATTACAGGAGGCAAAGGTAAACTACACTTGTGGAAGCTTTTACTTCTTGTGTAATAAACTGTAATTTAAGTAAGTATTTCCAAGGATTATATTCCACTTGGGAGAGCCTGTGGGTGGGAGGCGAAGTGATGTGTGACAGACGAAGGGCGGGAGAACATAACATGCTGGTTTGAACCAAGCACGATGTCTTATCAAGTTTCTTTTCCTTCATTTTTCAAACGCCCACCATGTTGACCTGCGCCATCTCTGCTGTTTGCTATTCTGGTTGCGTGCACATGAACCACACATCATGGCAAATTGCAGAATTTCTCAATCATTAAGGATTTACAATAGGTTAATTTTAAAATGGGCTGCACTTCACAGCTGCAAAGCTTTTGTCTGATTTCTCGACCAAATGAGAAGCCATTATTGGATTGAAGACCTTTCCATGGGCATGACGAGCAAAAGGAAAAGGTCGTGTGGGCAGAACAGGCAGCTCTGCCAGGTAAGGTGAGGTAATGGTAACAGCTCACTAAACAGACTGCCAAACTCTATGGCACAATGTATCGCTCTGTTTAGTACCAAGCATGATGAGAATTTATAAGTAGATCACGGGTTCAGTGCGCACGTGGGATAATAAAAACGATACACAACCAAGGAAAGCTTTACAATCTATAGGCATACCTCGTTTTACTGCACTTCGATTTCACTTCACAGATATTGTGTTTTTTTTTTTTTTTTTACAAATTGAAGCCTTGTAGCAACCCTGCTCTGTCAGATGATGGTTAGCATTTTTAGCAATAGAGTATTTTTAAATTAAGGTATGTACATTCTTTTAGACATAATGCTGTTATTGCACACTTTAATAGAGAGTTTGGTGTAAACATAACTTTTATATACACTGAGAAACCAAAAAATTCAGGTGACTTGTTTTATTGCGATATTTGGTTTATTTCAGTGGTCTGGAACCAAACCCGAAATATCTACAAGGTCTGCCTGTACCATTAATGTGGGAGGAGGCTAAAATGCAATATGCATGCCTAACACTTTTTTCTTTCTAAATAGTTATAAGTACCATGACAGACTTGACTGATGTTGCTTGTTTTTTAAGACGTCTGTCTCACAGCCAATGCAAGTAATTCATAAAGTATATCTGTCAGACTGAGTTTGATAAATGGTCTATCTACTGGCAGTAACAAACACCTAACTTAAAATCGTGTTACCGGTCATTAAATATCCATGCTTAACAAAGTTCACAATACACTGGATCTAATGTTTGAGCTAGGCAGGTCACTAAAATGTCAATGCATAGTTCAAATTTACTTCAACGCGTCCTTCATTTACTCGCCAAGGACTTGCTTAACAATTTGGGTCCAATAATGTTCATTTGTTTATTCCTTTAGCAATGCATGCTGGTTACATATAACTTTATCTCTTTCCACTCACTCATTTAAAACCCGTCTATTCTTATAGAGTAGAGACCTCCAGAGAACTGTCCTCCAGCTAGATCAATGTGGCATGTGGCAATAAACCAAAATGCTACCATAATAAGCAAAGATTTCCTTCCTGTTCTGCCTACTATTTAGAGGGGAAAAAAAAAAAGGCTGACACTCTTCACTTTTGATCATCTTCCAGAGTAAACATGTTCTTTAAAATGACTTGATTTGCCCTAGCAGCATTAACGGGCACAGACCCACAACACCTTTGAATCATTAGCTTAGGGACACAGAACTCCTTAGTTTAGTGATAATGCTCTGTGGTGACTGGAAACCATCTGAGCAAACAAAGCTTTCCAGTATCTCTTTCTCACAACTCAGCACCTCGGGTCAGTGCAGACTCCTACTGAGATACTCAGACCACAGTAGCTGTAACTTTGCCATGCACACTGCCTTCTATTTTTATATATGCCTTCTCAACAACTATATTTCTTCTTCTTTGAGAAAGAAATTCTGGAGTTATTGACAAACGCATTACACAAACACAGAGTGACAGTACACTGCTCAGAACCCTAGAGTTCTGTTTTGTATCTTTATGTACCTTCTGAATGACATTCACAATGGATTTATTTAAATCTGCCTCCTTAGCTCCAGGTATTGGGGATATCAAAAACCACTCAGAAGAGGTTGGAAGTTTAAAAATGGTTACAATAAATTATCTGTATCAGCTGTCACAGTCCCTAAATACCTTCCTCAAAAAAAAAGATATTTTTTTCCCAAAATACACTACAAATACCTTTCATAAAATCCAATATTCTGGAGTTGATAGGAAACTTGGAGGTATCAAATCAAACACTTTTATTCTGAAATATCTAAGTACTAAAGTGCATCCTGCATTATCTCTATGAATTAGTGTATCTTTATGGGTGTGAACGTTCATGCATTGAGGAGGTTATAAAACCAGCTGAAATAGCAAATTCATTACTTTGGTAACCTGTACTCAAAACTAACTTAAAGTTTTTACCTAAGGTATTTATTTTTTTGAATTAATTTTTATTGGAGTATATAGTTGCTTTCCAATGTTGTGTTAGCTTCTTCTGTACAGCAACTAAGAGATTTATTTTCCTTCAGAGATATTTACTTTTAAAATTATTGACTGAAATTTTTTTCCTTCTTGGGGAAGGGAAAGGGAGAGAATGAACAGTTTTTGAATACCTGCTTTGTAGCCAGCACTGCACAGGGCACTTTATATACATTATTATCCTTCATGCTGGAGGAAAAGGAAAATTTTATTGTTGTCCACTTCTAATCAAGAAATTACTAAATAACTAAATGCTAATGGAGTATCCTTTGCAGTCACCGTAAACTACAGGCGATGGGCGGATTCCGTTAGGTCATGTTAAGTTTAATGTAATATAATCTTCTAAAATAGAAACGGTAAGAAACACGGGCTGCATATGAGAAAAAACAAACAAAAATGAGCAAACAGACAAAAAACTCACCAGCCTCCAGGGCCATGGGTTGGCTAATACTAGTGTGGAGAAAAGGGGCCTGGAAAGAAGTTAGGAGGAAATCTCTATAGTGGGGAGGAAAAAGATGCGGGAGAAGGAGATAAAGGAAGTTCTCAGCGTCCTAGGTCACGTCTGTGAAATTAAAGTGCTTTCAGCTGAGTAGTACACAACAGAGGACGATTTCAGTGATGATTAGAGCTATTTAAATTTTTAGTAGGCTCCAGTGATTTAAAACAGTCTTTTCTGTCCGGGCAACCGGTTTATCTGCTTTTATTTTCAAACTTGGGGGCGGGGGGGAATCTTTGCAAAGAATTATTCATGTATGTAAAATGTACAAAAATACTATTATGTAAAGATGTCTACATTTAGAAGTATGTGATTGCCCAATTTTTGAGAGATGAGAACTCACACTTGGAACCAGATTAAATCTCTCACTTAGCTCCCTCCCTCCCCCACGCCCACACTCCGTTAGGTTTTCATTCTAGTCCAGTCCTGGTGAGGATATATGGCAATGTGTCCCAGCGGGAATAAAGAGCAAAAAGTACATGTGCAATCCTCCCCTTACCCCCACCACACGCACATACCTCACCACTCGACTGCTCTTATCAAGCCTCCAGAGAGTATATTCTGAATAAGGTAGCTGTGGTTGCCTATGAGGAAGGAAATTATTCTCTGGGCTGTAGCGCTAAACTACGTGGAATTAAGTCTGAAGATTAAAATATGGTGGGTGGCTTTTCACCTTTCCTCTAAAAAGTACCTAGCACAATCCTGATGCTTAATAAAAATAACATATCAGGTAAGTCGCATGCTTGGCAGGAACGCTCTGAAATCGCCTGTTACAGGATCTTCTCATACTAGTGCGCCTCCCTCGCATTTTGACGAAGTCAGCTCAGCCCCGCGACTACAGAGAGCACTGAGAGAGTCTCCGCGATGCTCCTCCCACCAGTGCCAACCTGTGCCAACTTTTAGGCCAGGACACCTGCCACCCTGAGCTCCTGTGGCTTCTGCGGTGGTGGACTGTTGTGCCTCTGGCTCGCTGCTTGAGGGTCTGCTCTGACCAAATGACAATACAGGAAGGATGTCTGTTTGCGGGGTTTATTCCGAATTGGAGTGTTGGAAAGTAACAAGCTGCGAACACTCACAGCCGGCCGCTGGCTGCCACAGAAGACGGGGCGATCACCTCCTGGTACTGTTCTATGCCCGAGGGCTCCAAATCATCACCACTTTAACTGTCTTGCTACCACACTTCAGATGTTACCACTCTCGTTTCCATTTTTGCTTTTGAAACATTCCAGGAACAACTGAATCCTACCCATCTAATTGGTGCCAAATTTACTTACATACAGTCATGTCCCGCCCCCCCCCCCCGACTACGGTGTTCAGTGGACATTCTAGTCATTGTCTGTCCTTAGGGATGGGTGGGGGCTAAGTCCCTGTTTTAACCATCACACAGTACAGCCTGGAGTTTCACCAGCAGATGAATGCTGGGTAGCCCCACTCCAGAGCCTGCTGATGGCACAGCAAACAGCTGAATTTCACCCCTAATTAATCATGAAACATCAACTCCCAGTTAAAGACGTTGGCAATGATTTGGTAAGTTAGGGGAAGTGGCAGAGTGAACATCTGGGACTCTTTTTTTTTTAATCTGACATAATAAAAGGAAAAGTAGCTCATTCTTACATTTCTTTTTGCTGGGTTTTTTTTTTTTTTTTTTGGCTTAAGTAACTCTTTAGAAATCAAAATCCAACAGAGAACAATTATGTTAATAATGCCAGGAAATTTGTTTGCTTTGTTATATTGGGCTTCAAAACCACTTCAACTCAACTTACATTTGTGATCACAAGTAATGCCTGCTCTTATATCCATTTAAAATGTTTACTTTATTACAGCTTACTATAAACGTGAGTCTGAGATGCAGCGCCATGGCTGCTCAATTTCCAGGCCACAATTTTATGATAATCACATGAAATGTATTCATGTGTCAACAGCACTGCCTAACAATGCCCCAAATGGGGTTGTTCGCAACGCTGGACGCAGGGTAACTGCTACAAGCAGAGAGCTCTTCATTGGAGAATTTTAACTGAGTTTGTAACATGTACCCTTTTGCTATACTTAGCTCAGTTTAACTACTATGATCTCAGAATAGAGTTGAGCTCCTACAAGAAAACCGACCCTACATACCCAAACGTGACTGGGATAAATGGTTTCTGTTATTTTATTGTATGGTTGGAGACTCTTTTTGGACAGCCTTCCAGTACCAGAGGGGATGAGACTGGAGATTTCTGTACTTGGTGTCCCCCTACTGCACACAGTGATAATAAGGTACCTGGCAGATACCTTCTGTCACCCTGGCATCTCACAAAGGAGTAAGGGAACACGTAATATATGCAGATCCAATAACTGGAAACAGAAAATGCGTCTAGAGGTACCCATCCCTCTCCAATATTGGCTTCGCCACACACTCATGCCTTCCTCGCTTTCGTGACGAGTAGCCCATGTAACTGCCTAGCTGTCAGAGTTGAGATCTCAAGCAACATTTTCCCAACTCAGCATTTTTTGAGCCTCCATTACGCAGGTACCAGGCCAAGCATTTTTACGCTCATTATTTCCTTCATAAGATCTATCTGCATGCAGTGGACCGTCTACTTTTTAGAGGGAGGGACAAGCATGTACTGGCGGGAACCAGGATCATGTGGGAGTGAGCCGTACATTATTTTTTGCTTCACTCTTTTGTTTCTCCTCCTAGGACCGCCTCTCTGAATGGGTAACAGGTTTGTGCAAATGCTCAAACAACCTTAAGACAATTCACTTTTTACACGTGACTGTTTTAGAAAGAGTACCAAGCCCAGGATCCTGGCTGAAAAGAGAGCACAGGAGCTCACCTAGGCCACCTCTCTTTTTAGACTGAAAACACAGGTTCATAGAAAGCCTACAATTTGTCCAAAGCATATGGCTCTGTAGGGGCAGAGTCAGAATGAGGGTCCAGACACCCGGCATTTCAGTTCCGCACACTGACCCTGTGGTCTACAAGACTATCTTTCACGAGCAAAATGGGTAACTCTGCAGGCCAAATTCTTACTTGCAGTCATGCAAGTTTCACCAAAGAGGAGAAAAAGGTTTGACCCAGTTTATCTAATGTAATAAAAATAATTTATATCCCAACCTACTATGGACACACACACATACATGTTTCATAAAACAATTTATATTCCAACTTGGTGCACTTTGCTATCTTTTTTCTTCTATTTCATTTCATGAAAACAAAAACAAACAAAACTGGTTGAGATCCACTAAACTGCTTTCAAGACCAACCACCAAAGTTAGAAAAAAAAAAACCGCACAGAGGATTCTAAGAATAATAATTTCAAACAACTAACAAGGAAGTAGGGGAGGCATTTTACCTTTTCTAGCGGGAACTGCATAAAAAATGGAGGCAGACAACCCTCAGCACAGCAAGCCAGACCCCACCTGCTGGCTCCTCCACCCTTGCCCACACCCTCGCCCTTCCCAGAGTGATACACTGTGCAGAGGCTTCCCTGGGCCAGGCAAACAACGCTCAGCCGTCTCTCCCGTTGTCGCTCTCTGGCACAACATGCTGGCCAAGAAGAGCTGATGCTTGACTTTAATAATTTCAGATGACATTTTTCTCTAGAGAATTGAGTCTGTTTTGTCAGCTCCTGAAATACCACGTGATATATTATTTCAGAGTATAATTTCTTCCTTTTGTTTACATGCTCCCTCATTAGATGGTAAGCTTCTTGAGCAAACAAAACAAGGACCCTGTTTTGCTCACTGCCAGATCCCACTGAACACAAAAGAGGTGTTCAGTAAATATGCGTTTAAATAAAAAAACAAAAAACCTTGATGAGCGTTATACAAAGAAATTATAGAAGTGACATCAGATTTTGAAACATTCCAGCCACTGTTAAATGATTTTCACCCCCTGGACTGATCAGGCTCTCACATCATCTTCTCTTCCCCTCTGGCTAACCGCCTCTCTTTGATCAGGATCACTTTCTCTGGGAAACCTGCTCTGACTCCACAGACTCTCTGCTTCATTGATGTGCTCTCACAGTACCTTATTCTTCCCTTATCTTAGAAAAACGGCCTAGTGAATTCTCTACGTCTTCGACTTGACAATAAGCTCCATCAGGATGGAGCTTTAATACAGTGCCTTGAACACAGTACATCCTCCATTAAAACTTTTGCATGCAAACATGCATGAAAAGTTATGTACTTCTGGCCTGAGAAACCAAACCAAACCAAAATAGAATAAATCTAACCTAATGACCTGGTTATATGGATAATTAGTAGTTGGCTCAATCACAGCTTTCTGAGTAGAAGTCCTTTTAAACCATGCTGCCACATAAAATTAGGCTTTTCCTTTGTGGATGTGGGTATGACTTCTAGTGAAAGAGGAAATAGGATGTCAGCTACTGGGGAGAACTGAAGGGGGAAACAGGGAGGAGAAAGTAAGCAAACACACCACCCACCATGCATTTTTATGTCAGATGGAAAACAGACACATAAAAGTTAAGGCATCCCATTGCATCATATTCATTATGAACCAGGAATTTTCTGCTTCCTAAAATATTAAAGATAATGATGCATCCATCCACCCAGTATTTATCAATATTGTTCAAAGTAGGAAAAAAGATGAATGTATCATTCCTTTTTGCATCAAGTATACAAATAGGAGAAGCACTAGAAAAATACACAGTGTAAATATGCAAATTTTAGCTAAGTAATTCATTTACATAGCTCCACTCTCAGGAACTCAAACATCTTTGTTAACATTAACCCTTCACATTCTCGTGAGCTAGTTTTGCAAGATTCCTATTTTAAACAGTGACTTAGGACCCATGTAAATAAGGATAAATGCAAAATAGTTTCTGCCTTCCTGTCTGCCACTCTAAAATGAATCTACATTTCCTTCTTAAAATAATTTTCCATAATAAATCTTAAGAAAGATCTCCATCGAAATTTCCTACAAAATCTGCAGATAGTAGGGTCAGTAAACTGTCTCAAGAAATATGATTTGCCAAGTTAGTTCAATAAAAATATTCAATAGGACACAAGCTGAAAGGCTACAGACCAAGAAAAGACATATGACAAGACACTGAGAGTCTGCCTTGAGGGTACAAAACGTTGGTTTCGAGTCTCTAATAATTGATCACTTTATTAATGATCCAACAGAGGACTTAATGAATAGCCTACTAATAGGATCTAAATTCAAATTTGAAGCATCTTTTGAATATCCATTAGGAAAAGTAATATAATGAAAATTTTAGAGAAGGTATTTTTGCAGAAAATAAAATGTAACTTGGAAAAAATACAAAAGATGAAGTCCTGGTAAATATTTAGTATGTAAGGGAAAATGGAAGGGCTGTCATCACTGGAGAAAGAAATGATAGTAGACAGATTATCAGAAAAAGATTTAAAATAAGACATTCCATTGTTTTTATATACTATTGTTATTATTAACAGTTCTCACCCCCTTTGACAGAAAGAGTCATATTATTGTAGCAGGAGGCAGAAGTTTGGAGGAAAGACTCTTTCTTGAAGGAAGAAGAAATATCCCACTGATGGATGAAGAACTAGGCTTAAGTCTGAGTAGGTTGCTAGGCTTTTTTCCATTCTTCTCTCTATATTCACCCAGAAAACTACAAAATGCCTGTATAAAGTAACAGGGAAGAAATAAACACAGAAGCATTCATTCCTTTGCATTTTTTTTTCTGTGTTTGGGTGTGTGTGTGTGTGTGTGTGTGTGTGTGTGTGTGTGTGTGTGTGTGTGTGATATGTACGTTTATAATGTATACATATTTTTTTCAATTCTAAATAACAAATCCAGAGCTTTTAGAAAGCATGTAGGTGATATCTGGATACAAAAAAATTTCTAAAATGGAGACAGAGTAATAAATCAAACCCTGCAATTGAGGCTCAGATAGAAACAGAAAGCACCTCTGTCATTTTTTAACCTTCCAAGGCCTAAAGATGAACAAATCCCAGCTCTCAAACACACATATACAACTGCCTGTGCAGTCAGAAAATGACAGATTCAGGAGGAGATTCTACATTCTTGATAATCAGCCCTGTAATCTTTCCTCTTCCCTACAACACACTGGCCAACATACAATTTAATTTCATCATTTGGATGTGTGTGATTTTTATTTATAGCCTCCAGATCTGCAGATATAGAACTTGTGGTTTCTAGTATTTACTCTACCTGAAGGTGTATCACAGGTACAACACTCTCCTGCTCTTTGGAATGCGAATAGGGGTACTTTCTCCTTTTTAAGAGACACGGGTCATTTGCACAACAAATACTTCTTCAGCTTGTATTATTGTACAGTCATATTCTGATGAGTCCAAAGAGCTTCCCCTACCACCACCTGAGGGGAGGGAGGGAGGTGGGAGGACATTTGTATCAGAAAGAGACCAACCACAATTCCTCTATGGCTGGGGCCATCTTCTAGCACCCGCCCTGCAGAATGAGGAGGAAGGCCTCTTCCGACTGCTATCTCTGACATGTGTACTACTGAGCTCCTTGGAGTAGATCCAGTTCTTTTAGGAAAGCTAGCATGGTTGTGACATCTTGTAGACCTAACTTATTCTGAATTCTGCTCTATAAGGAAGCCTGTTTTAGAGTAATTCCAATTTATTATTACTAATTAATATATCGCCCTTTGGTAAACTAGACCAAATTTATAAGGAAGAGCAGACATATGTTACCATGAGGTCACAGACTGTGTTTACTAAATTCAGACAGCTAGTCACAGAAGGTTTCAAGCTTACTTTCCCCTGACTCCAAAGCTCTTAACCATGTGATCTGAAGAGAATTCTCAGAGCATTTATTTTATCTGACTTTGAATGTGTTCACTTTCTTTTATAAATCCTTAAAGTCAAATAATCATAAATGACTGTATTTTAGTTTTAGTTTAAAAAGACTAAAAAGGATGCTAGACATGATTTACTGAAAAACTGTATTTTTAATTAAAAAAAAAAAATCTTTTAAGACAAAGACAAGAACCCCAAATCTCACACCCAGTCCTGAGCTCCTTCCAACATACCAGACAGCTTCCTTTTTACTTCAAATAACCACACAGAGTGCAACTTAAGGACAATTCAGTATTTTCCTCACCTTGCTAGATTACTGAGACAATTTAGGAAAGAGAGTGCTACAAAATAATATAAGGAACTGTGGAGTAGGTAGAACTAGATTAAAATCTTGATTCCAGTGCTTTTGACACATTTGTGGTGTGCTCCGTGCTGTACAAGCCTTAGGCTCTATGCTATGCCACTCTAGGCTGTTCAATTTTTAAGCCATGTAACCTGGAGCACAATGCCAGATGGTTCCTATTGGGTCTGCATGAGTTAACCTATGTAAACCTTTTGGTAGACACAGGGGGCTGCAATTCTGTTAGCCTGCTTTCCTGTTATTTCCTGGGGTTTATTCTGCACTCAACTGATGTTAGGAAAATATGATCATGTATTACATACACAAACACAAGAATTCTTATTCTATTTCTGTTAACTTCCATTTTAAACGACAAGAAAATAAAACTAAATAAACTGAAGAAACTAAACCCCATGCAGTTCACCTTGACTTATTCAATATATGCTTTACTGAATATGCTTTATAGAGCATATTTATATGCTTTTATATAGCCTAAAACTATTAAGGGTAGTAGAGGAAGGCAAACAACTGACTGTTTGGTTTATTTTCATTCTATTGTTTTTTAACCTGAATTAGAAAAGTGGCTATTCCACGAGGTTATTTATAATTTAAAACCAAAGTGATACCTGGCTTTGAAACAATACCTTGAGCTCAAAATTAAAATGTCTCCTTAAGTTAGAACCCTGCAGCACAGATAGAAACTCTCAAGCACAGCCACATGCTCTACTTTTTTAGAAGAGGTGTATCAAGTTTTAGGCAGCCCAGGTTCCCTACAACAAATATCCAAGAAACATACCTGTGGTGTTTGTTATGTACTCAGTTTCTCATGTCACAATTCCTCATATGAAAGAAAAATGTAAAAAGATCAGAAGATCCTAATGATCTGGATCTCAAGGTGAGAAAAGAACTAGGCCCCTATTTGTAATGGCTCATTAAATGCCTCAGAGAAGAAGTGACGGGGGGTAGAAGCAAACACCATGTTTTAAAATGACTTTTATAGCCTAGATTTGTGCTAGATGCTTTATCCACACTACTCTACAGAATTCACACCATGATTTTAAGAAGTAGATGCTGTCATTTCCATTTTATAGATATAAAACCAAGGTACATACATTGGATGAGAATCCCACCAGATTTGTCTAGTTCTAAAGTCTATCCTAAGGTTCAGGGACTGGTTTGCTTTTCAACTGAATGGCAAATCATCCTTGTGCAGTTTAAGAGATTCATGAAAAAATTTCCATAAGGATCTCTAAAAGCTAATTATGAAGTTAATCCCACACCCCATAAAGGGCATAAACATGTCTCACACACCAGCCTGCCACATTTCTCACAACTAAATTTCAGCAAAAAAGCACAAGAGCCAAAACAAACTAAAAAACTGAAGGGTTCTATTTTTTTGGATAAGATATACTTTTTCTTTAATCTGCCAGATTTCTCTATTGGTTACATAGCATGAGCAATTTTCTCACAGGAAATCTCTTGTATTTATAGCAAGCTAATTACTCTCTAGAAGTGACTGTCATATGTATGTGGATGGTTTTGGATTCAATTCTGTCAAAAGCTGGGAAATTAATTCATGTCTCATCCCATGCAAGCCTTATGTTTTAAGAGATTAAAAGCCACTGCAAAGACCTATTACCAGGGAATTTCTGAAGACTACGCTTAATTTAAAAATACATTAATCTACTTCTTTTTGGATGATATAATCTACGAGACTGTTTGTTATAGTCAGCTCAATGTTCTACCTAATTGTGAGGGAAATACCTGTCTATTAGAAATAACAGCTTTTTGCTTTAACGTTCAGACCAAAAAAAAAAAGCTTGCATCTTAATCATAAATGTACTGCATTAAGACATAAAAACAAAAGATTCCATCCAGCAAATAAGAAGCTCACTAATTTTATATAACAAAAGCTACAATATGCTATTTACTACACAATTAACTGTTTTCTCTCAAGAGAGAGATGTAAGTAACATTCATTCAAAATGAAGCAAACTTCATTTTGTTGAAATATATTCCTGTCTGCTGAGCTTCTTATTTTGTACCAGCAAAAGTGAAATATGCTACTTTTGCTACTGTCAAACAAAAAACATTTAAATGATTACCAATTTTGATTCTTGCTCTAATTTTTTTCAGCTGCATATGGTAATACATTTCAAAAAATGATGTCAGGGATGCCACTTCACTATAGCAAAGTATTAAAACAGACATTTGGTGCTATCAACATTTGCTGCACCCCTGAAGAATAATATGGGGAACTTCTTTTATTTTAGAGGAGGCGACATCTACTTCTTAATCTATATTGAGTCCCTCTAAAGCATGTGCTACTACCATAATAAAGGTCTCCAGCAGTTATGAGGTTTTTGTATAAGTGACCCTAAAAAGTTTAATAGGTTTCCAAGACCACTCATCAACATACAGAGCGCCTACTATTCACCTACTTCAGTCTGTGTGATATATACTTTCTCGATTCAAACATGGAAAGTTTCAGCGGCAAGTAAAGACCTACGCATGTAAAATCTTAAAAGTTAATAAGAATACAGGAAAATATTAGATTTCACAGGCAGTATACATTATTTGCCAAGTAAGTGACACAAATCATATACCACTCCCAGAAAGAAAGGACTGCTCCTTCCCAGATATTGGCTCATACCTCCCTTACGGTTTTTACCGTGTACTATTCTTTTTGCTATTAAGCTATTTGCATACGTACCTTAAGAGCCTAGCATAGGCAGATTTTTAATTTTTCATTTCTGAATCCCACCACGGTACTGAAAAATACCCAGCAGGTGGTACATGCTCAATCAATGTTTATTTGAATACCTGAATAAACGAATGACTGATGACGATGATAAAGGTGATGACGACAGCAGCCACACTCAGGGTCAGGTGCTGTCCTAGGTGCTTCGCATGCATTAACTAATTTACTGTTAGTTTTCTCTTGGTACTTTACAAATGAAGACACTGAGGCACCGAGAGACCAGCTTGCCTCGACTCGTCTAACTCCTTCATGCCCTTCAATTCTGGGCTTAAAGGTGACTTGTTTTTTGTTTTTTTTTGTTTTTTTTTTTTTGCGTTACGCGGGCCTCTCACTGTTGTGGCCTCTCCCGTTGCGGAGCACAGGCTCCGGACGCGCAGGCTCCAGGGCATGTGGGATCTTCCCGGACCGGGGCACGAACCCGTGTCCCCTGCATCGGCAGGCGGGCCCTCAATCACTGTGCCACCAGGGAAGCCCAAAGGTGACTTCTTTAGGGAGGCCCTCCTAGCCCATGGGACAAAGCTACAGACCCCTGCCCTCCATGCAAACAACCCCTTTATCTTCCCTAGCATTACAGGCGTCACTCCTGAAGAATTGATTCAGTCAGCAGTCTTGTACATTACACAGTGAGCTCCACAAGGCAGGGACCATGTCAGTCCTACTCACTGCTCTAACTCCAGTGCCTATCAAAGTGCTTGGCACATAATGGGTACCTAATAAATTTAAGTTTCATGACTGAGTGATGCAGGTAGCCATTAAATGTTCATTTAAAGAATAAGTAACAAAAATGAGCAAATCTGAGGTGATTTGAAAGAGTCAATATAACTGCCCAGTAGGCATCTGAAGATTCAAAACTGTGGTTTAAGAGAAGAATGAGGTAAAGATTTGAGAGGCATCTGCGGGCTATTATTCCATGGCTATAAATGATCACAACAAAACTGTGACACTATGGTTGACCGATTTCTGAATACATATTATTTGTATATTAAGGAGAACCCAACATCTTATGTTTCTGTTGTAAGCCCCCAAAAGAAAAATTCCAAAAGGGGCCTTATTAATAGTAAAATTAATTAAGATGAAACCATTCTTTAAGAGGTTCCTCTTAATAACAATATAGTGCCTTTATGAGAGTGCCTAGAATCTGCCATTAGCATATTTCTAGTTTGGTAGAAAAGCTCCCAGCTAATATTAAAGCTCCCGTGTGTTTTCTTTAAGATGACCATGGTGAAGCTGAAATACACTGCTACCGTGATTATACACCAGAAGCACTCAAGCAGTAGACATGAGTCCTGTGTTGTAGGGACAAGCAAAGCGTTTAAACCTGCAGATGTACCTACAAGAGGCATATGGGTTATAAACCACACTGCACCGCTACTGCGACAACAAATGTGAAAACTCCGGCAAGGCACTGGCTGACAAGAGAACAGAAAGCAGAACTGGTTCAGTTACTCTGCTTGACAAACTTGAAGATACACCTGTGTTTCGGGAAAAGTATTGTAAGTTTCAAACCTGTTTTACGTCACTTGGTGCAGCTGTGAGTAGCAGTGACAGAGACATCAACTACTGCCACGGTGAAGAAATGGAGGCGGTGAGGAAAGGCAGCAGCAGGCTCACTGAAGAAAAGAAACCACCGCAAGTGAAAGAACATCATTTCTGAGCAGAGCTGCTGATGCTTTTTGCCTTCTTGGCTGTATTTACACTTACACAGCCAGTAAGCAGAACCACATTCAAATATTTAGGACCACGAGAGCAGCGTAAGAAATTAAGAGAAATAAAGGGTAAGTCTGTAGGCCCTTCCAGCAAACAAAACATTACCAGTAGTGCAGTACTGTCTTAAGGCAAATATGGCAGAATTAACTCCTCCTTATTAAGAAAAGAAAAAGTAGGAACGCAATGTCAGTGAATGAAAGTACTACACTTTTCCAGGAGGATGCAGAGACACCTTTAGGCCCACTGGTCAAAGCTCATGGACGCATATAATCAGGTGCAAATTAAGGTTATTGATTTAACAAGTTTAGTCACCTAATTTTCCCTAGAAATTTTGGCACTTTTTAAGTTACTCACAGGAAAAAAAAAAAAGAAGCAAGAAAGGAACTGCCAGAATTTGACTTTGAGAAATAATAGCTGACAGCAAATCACCAACCCTGAAGCACAGTAATCTTGGGCCACTTTCTGAGGCAGTAACTGGCTTAAGAGATATTAACAGTTCCTGAAGCCATCACTTTATCACTTTATTAAAGTACAGGCAAATAGTCCAAGACGATACTCAAAATAAAAGTTCTATAAATTACAGGACACTTTAAGAAGGTAGGGATACTTCCAATTTATCAAATGAAAAAATTAACATAAATGCTTGCTTAGAAAAGCTACATGGGAAAATTTTCATTAAATGATGATGTTGTTGGGTCACTGATCTCTCTACCATCTTGCATTTCTATAGAGCTTGCTCTGTTCAATGCACTGTTGTTGTATGGGCTGACTCCCTTGGAATACGTGATAACCGTCTCCAGTGGAAAATTTAAGTCAGCAATATTTACACAAAAACAGTGTTGTAAAGAACAAAGGAAGTGGGCTTAGGGAGTCAGGAAAACCTGCGTTCAGATCCCAATTATATCATTTACTGGTTTGCATGACTAAGGGCAAGTTATTTAACCTCTCTGTGTCTCAACTTTCTCATCTGTAAGTAGAAATAATATTTACTTTATAAGACTTTATAAATATTAGAAGGTATAATACGTCCTGGGCATATAATATGTGCTCAATAAAAATTATTTCTTTTGCTCTTTAGAAAAATACCTTATTTTTTTCTATTCCTAGTACAATTAAAGTCATATGTTACCATTCCATTTATGCCATAGATGTTTTTGTAAATGATCACTGATCTTAACAAAAACATCTAACTTTAAAAATAATGTCAAAGGTTGTTATTTCCAAAAGAAAAAATACATATCAAACCAAAAATATGCAAATTCTATTACTGGGTAGTATATCACTAGAGTTCAGGTTTTTGCTTCCAGATTACCATGCAGAAACACTGAAGGAAATGTTTAATGAAAATGGTACACTAGAAGAGATAGATTTTTAGACTTATTTAGGTATTATTTATAAATAATTATTATTTATTTTTAAGTCAATAATAGTCTTGATGCTATGTTTTTAAAGTCACAATTTTGAACATAATTCTCTAAAGAAGCTGTGAGTGCAACAGTAAAGGGTAATTATCACCTTCAATGGGGAAAAAGGTATAATGAACTGATTTCTTTCTCACAATAAAAATCTGCACTGAACAAATCTGAACCAATCAATCTGTTGTCTTTTTCCAGGATACAATTCTCCCATGAAAACTATGTCTAACAGACTTGGGCTTAATCTTAACTTCTCAAGACACACAAAAAGAGATGAAAATAACTGAAATAACAACTATGGAAAGGCAAGATCTTCCATGACTTGAACTGTCAGATTCAAAAGTATAACTAGTCACATTAAGAAAGGTTCTCTAGTGCATTCACTTCCTGTCACAAATAATAGTTCCACTTGAACAGCAAGAGAATGTCAGAAAAAAACAAATAGAAACATTAATTTGAACTATTTTTATATTAGCTCTACTTCAAACAATATGAAGAAGATATAAAAATATTTTACTACCGGGGCTTCCCTGGTGGCGCAGTGGTTGAGAGTCCGCCTGCCGATGCAGGGGACGCGGGTTCGTGCCCCGGTCCGGGAAGATCCCAACATGCTGCAGAGCGGCTAGGCCCGTGAGCCATGGCCGCTGAGCCTGCACGTCCGGAGCCTGTGCTCCGCAACGGGAGAGGCCACAACAGTGAGAGGCCCGCGTACCGCAAAAAAAGAAAAAAAAAAAAAAAAATTTTACTACCTGACAGTTATGACTTCAGGAATCCAGGACCCTTCTGTCATTGTCCACAGCAGTGAGCATTATTATTAGTTACTTTAGCTGGGTCTAAAGAAGCCATCTGAAATACTGATACAAATCAGCAAGAAAATGTCAGTTCTTGATGGTGAGTTTGGTTCTCAGCTAAAATTCTGATGTTTCTCTAAAAAGGTATTAGTCCCTGCCCAGTTCCAAATTACAAATTCTTAAAGTGGTCTGTATAGTTTTGCTGTTAGTGTGTTTTTTTTCTTTTTAATTCTCTAACACCAATTTACCTCTTCAACCATATCTCGTATTACTTCCTTACATAAACTTTTGCTTTTATACTCAAGACAAGACTTTATAGTTCCACTCCACACTTTGCATTTTCTACTTCCCTAAAACACCTGTCATTCTCCTATTCCTACAGGGAGTAAACAGAGAAAGACAAAGTCTCTCTTTCTTACACACACACGCACACACACACACACACACACCCCTACTATTCACCTAATTGGTAGGACAACACAGCTCTCACACACACACACACCCTACCATTCACCTAATTGGTAGGAAAACACAGTTCTTATTTCCTTTGTGAATCCCACTTCAACTACCCCAGCCCAGAGTTTTTTCCTCAGCTTTGGACATCTAGAGCTAATTCCAAGCATCTGACACATCACATCCTACCTTCTGCTGTTAATTATCTTTTTACAAAGAGATTCTTTCCATCTCACCAGTCAGACTATAAATAAGTTAGGGGCATATAAAATAATTTTTTTTATTTTACGGTATTTTTTATTGAAATATAGTTGATTTACAATGTTGGGGTAGTTTCAGGTGTACAGCAGTGTGATTCAGTCATATGTATATATATATTTTCAGACTCTTTTCCCATACAGGCTATTACAAAACATTGAGAAAATAACTTATTAATCTTTATATCCCTGTCTTCACCAAAATACTTTGTACAAATATACCTATCAATGTTTCTTTTTGACTAGCAGGTAAGTTTTGAGATAAAAAATTGCCAAGAGACTAGTACATATAGTCAAAGGAACAGGGAATTGTCACCATTAGAGGGGAGTGGGAATTAGGGGAAATGAGAGGACAAGAGAACAGGAAAGCCCGATGGAAGGAATTTACATTTGCTACAGTGGGCAACAGGAAGCCACTCTTGGTGATGATTTTAAAATGAAAAAAAAAAATCAAACTAGTGTGGGATAAACTTAAGAAAGGTTCTGAAGGCCAGAAACAGGAGACTGAATTTATGCTAGAGAGTGTCAAGATGCCTAAAACAGAAACTATCAAGGAGTAGAAGGTTTGGAGGAAGAAAGCGATGTGGCTCTACCTCAGGTCCCTCAGAAGAGGTGGCCATTAGTAAACAGCCAACAGAACTGAGTGAAGCAGAGGCCTGGGCTCAAGGGAAGTCAATCTATTAAGGACATTTGGCACTCCACCAAGAATAAGAAGAACCAAAAGAACAGACTTGTCTTTACTTTTCTCTCCCAAACTATAATTTTTCATAATTGTACTGATTTAATAAATCATTCAGGCCAGTGAAGGCATTTGAAAATCCTCAACAGGCTTAAGATTTTACTTATTATGGATAAGACTGAGCCCTATAGAGCACGGAAGTCTATATCTTTTAATAGGATACAAGAGAACCAAATGGTTCATTACTGGTAGTAACTTACCCTCACCAGTACAATTTCTACCTTTGCCTTGTGTGGCTCCATTTCACTCCAGAAATCTCCACTTTGTGACATCTAATGACCTTCATCATATGCATGTTGCCTTATTTCATTCATCCTTGCTAAACCATAACCACCCTGAGAACATCTCCTTGCTTATTTTCACTGTCATTGCCTTTTACATCGTCCAATTACTCTTGTGCTATGCAACCAACCTACTCATCCTGAAACTTAGAAAACATCTGTTCCTTCTCAGTGCAATTCTGCTCTAGTTCCTTCTGCAGCTAAAATCAGCCCTGAGTCATCAAAACGCGTCCAAGATACACTGATCTTGAAAAACATTAAAACGCTTTAATTCCATCTATGCTCACAAAGCATACACAGCTTTGAGTCAAAAAATGAGAGACTGTTTTTCACTGTATCTATCAAAACTGCCACACCTGGTTGAAAAAAAAAATCTTGCAAATGAGGTACTACTTTTTCTTTCTAAGCTACTCAGAGCACACAAAACGCTCAGGTGATTTGTTTATATACCTGATTTCTTCCCAGATGGTTCTTGAAGAAATAGATTTCTAGAGACTATTTCAAATTAATAACCATATAATACTTTCACCCAAATCTCTTGGATATTCAAAAGTAATAAAGGCAAAATAAAAAGCATTTAATTCAAAAGGAAAACAACTAGGAGGGTTGGCCCTTCTAAAAATCATGGCTGAGGAGAAATATATGACACAGTAAACTCTAAAGTAGATGCTTTGGGAACAAAAAGGAAAACACTCCATAACTATATCAGAAGATATTTTAATTAGAAGCCTTTTAATATTTCAGCAATTCACAAATGTTCTCAATACAAGAAATCTCAGCTCTTACAATTAACAACTAATGAACATAAACACTCAACAATGACTAAATAAGTAGTAGAAGTAAGATTAAAACTTTGAGCTCTTTATACTCCCATCTCTTTGTATGTAAATAAACCACAATGACTCTACCTTGATCCTTGTGGTGGAACCACATTTCCTTTGGTCAAGTCATTTAGTACAATCCCTGTCTTAACTAGTATTATACCAATTATATAATTTTTTTGTGTGTGTGTGTGGTATGCAGGCCTCTCACCGTTGTGGCGTCTCCCGTTGCGGAGCACATGCTCCGGACGCGCAGGCTCAGCGGCCATGGCTCACGGGCCCAGCCGCTCCGCGGCATGTGGGATCCTCCCAGACCGGGGCGCGAACCCGGTTCCCCTGCATCGGCAGGCGGACTCTCAACCACTGCGCCACCAGGGAAGCCCAAAATATTTTAAAAATTTGGTGGATAATTAAAATTATTATGTAAGTACCTTCTTGCATCTCTGTGTAAACTTTGTGGTACGCGGGCCTCTCACTGCTGTGGCCTCTCCCGTTGCGGAGCACAGGCTCCGGACGCGCAGGCTCAGCGGCCATGGCTCACGGGCCCAGCCGCTCCGCGGCACGTGGGATCCTCCCAGACCGGGGCACGAACCCGTGGTCCCCTGCATCTGCAGGCGGACTCTTAACCACTGCACCACCAGGGAAGCCCCTATACCAATTATAGAGATAATTTTGGCCTGCTGTAAAATCAAAACTCAGAAGGGCTTCAAGAATTACAATAATATACTATATATGGTAATGCAACATAAATAGTAATTAGTACACTAAACAGTATACACTAAAATAATACTCCATAGGAGGCAATATAATGTAAACTACCTGTTGGCACTGTAACCTTCAGTGTGTCACTAAGCCTTCTATGTTTTCCTGATCTGTAAAACTGAAAATGCTACAAGTACCTACACTTTACAGGTTGTCTGAGAATTAATTAGAGCAGTGCCTGGCACTTGGTGCTCAATAAATGTTGGCTATAATATTTGTTTGCTTAATAACAGTACTAACCATTCATGCTTTTGGTTTTACAAAAGCATATTATCCTGCTTTCCTTTTTCATGTTAGAAAGTTTTCAAATACTGACAAATAAGAAAAAAAAAAAAAAAGAGCTATCCGAAGAGATATCAATATGGTTGTAACATTTGATGATAAAATGTAAAACTATATATATATACATATATATATATATACACACACACACACACACACACACACACACATTAGGGGTACATTTAATTTAATATTCTTTTATACTATTTGTTTCTCAAATTCTCAGCATCCTTTGATCCCCCCAAAAAGAAAAAAGTTTTATACGAAATGAATATCCGACTAGATAACTGCTTTTATTAAGACTTAGTAAGTTGAATCTGCCTCTAAAATATTGCAACCTCTTGAGAAGAAAGTTTGGATAGTCAAACAACCTAAAATGTCATTTTATGTGTCTATCTATATAGATTCTGGATAGACTAATTTTTTTAAAAAGATATATAATGTGTGCTCACTGTTAATATTTTGACTATTACCAGACTAAATCTTAGCAGAAAACAATTAAAACTACTTTAACACTAGAAAGAACATATTATTTTAGCAGATGAATGACCACTTGTGAAGCTATTTCCTGGGTATCACAAATGTTCTGATCTGGTCACACTATAGAAAGAACTTAAATATTAATATTTTAAATATTTTAGTTAAACTGTAAATATCCAACTGGTACCTTAATGCTGACTTGTATTTGCAATATTAAATTTATAATAGTTTCTCCAAATCTTACATTTCATTGCATTTAGTACAGCTTGTGAATTTCCTGAACTACAAGCTTGTCATTTTTACTTACTGGCAAATAATTCTATAGAAAATGAAACTTTGGGATATGAAGAAAACAAATAACCAGCTCACTATTTAGAAAAAAACTGTTTTAAGAGGTAATTAGATTTATTTGACTAGATTTTTAAATTCCTGTTTTAAGACAATTAAAGATCCTTCCTAATTTAGAGAGATTGGTTCAAGATGGCAGAGTAGAAGGACGTGCTCTCACTCCCTCTTGCAAGAGCACCGGAATCACAACTAACTGCTGAACAATCATTGACAGGAAGACACTGGAACTCACCAAAAAAGATACCCCACATCCAAAGACAAAGGAGAAACCACAATAGACGGTAGGAGGGGTGCAATCACAATAAAATCAAATCCCATAACTGCTGGGTGGGTGACTCACAAACTGGAGAACACTTATACCACAGAAGTCCACCCACTGGAGTGAAGGTTCTGAGCCCCACATCAGGCTTCCCAACCTGGGGGTCTGGCAACAGGAGGAGGAATTCCTAGATAATCAGACTTTGAAGGCTGGTGGGATTTGATTGCAGGACTTCGACAGGACTGGGAAAAACAGAGACTCCACTCTTGGAGGGCATACACACAGTAGTGTGTGCATCGGGACCCAGGGGAAGGAGCAGCGACCCCATAGGAGACTGAACCAGACCTACCTGCTAGTGTTGGAGGGTCTCCTGCAGAGGCAGGGGGTGGCTGTGTCTCATGAGGACAAGGACACTGGCAGCAGAAATTCTGGGAAGTACACCTTGGCGGGAGCCCTCCCAAACTCCACCATTAGCCCTAGCAAAGAGCCTAGGTAGGCTCCAGTGTTGGGTCGCCTCAGGCCAAACAACCAATAGGGAGGAACCCAGCCCCACCCATCAGCAGACAAGTAGATGAAAGTTTTACTGAGCTCTGCTCACCAGAGCAACAGCCAGCTCTACCCACCACCAGTCCCTCCCATCAGGAAACTTGCTCAAGCCTCTTAGATAGCCTCATCCACCAGAGGGCAGACAGCAGAAGCAAGAAGAAGTACAATCCTGCAGCGTGGAACAAAAAGCACATTCACAGAAAGACAGACAAGATGAAAAGGCAGAGGTCTATGTATCAGAAGAAGGAACAAGATAAAACCCAAGGAAAACAACCAAACGAAGTGCAGATAGTCAAGCTTCCAGAAAAAGAATTCAGAAAAATTATAAGGAAGATGATCCAGGACCTCGGAAAAAGAATGGAGGCAAAGATTGAGAAGATGCAAGAAATGTTTAACAAAGACCTGGAAGAATTAATGAACAAACAAACAGATATGAACAATACAAGAACTGAAATGAAAAATACACTAGAAGGGATCAATAGCAGAATAACTGAGGCAGAAGAACAGATAAGTGACCTGGAAGACAGAATGGTGGAATTCACTGCTGCAAAACAGAATAAAGAAAAAAGAATGAAAAGAAATGAAGACAGACTAAGAGACCTCTGGGACAACATTAAACACAACAACATTCGTGTTATAGGGGTCCCAGAAGGAGAAGAGAGAGAGAAAGGACCCGAGAAAATATGTGAAGAGATTATAGTTGAAAACTTCCCTAACATGGGAAAGGAAATAGCCACCCAAATCCAGGAAGCCCAGAGAGTCTCAGGCAGGATAAACCCAAGAAGAAACACGCCGAGACACATAGTAATGACATTTGCAGAAATTAAAGACAAAGAAAAATTACTGAAAGCAGCATGGGAAAAACAACAAATAACATACACGGGAACTCCCATAAGGTTAACAGCTGATTTCTCAGCAGAAACTGTACAAGCCAGAAGG
>NC_041223.1:70135059-70135874 GCF_002837175.3 Physeter macrocephalus | reverse complement strand
ATATCAGATAAAATAGACTTTAAAGTAAAGAATGTTACAAGAGACAAGGAAGGACACTACATAATGATCAAGGGATCAATCCAAGAAGAAGATATAACAATTATAAATATATATGCACCCAACAAAGGAGCACTTCAATACATAAAGCAACTGCTAACAGCTGTAAAAGAGGAAATTGACAGTAACACAATAATAGTGGAGGACTTTAATACCTCACTTACAGCAATGGACAGATCATTCAAAATGAAAATAAATAAGGAAACAGAAGCTTTAAATGACACAATAGACCACACAGATTTAATTGATATTTATAGGACATTCCATCCCCAAACAGCAGATTACACTTCCTTCTCAAGTCCGCATGGAACATTCTCCAGGATAGATCACATCTTGGGTCACAAATGAAGCCTCAGTAAATTTAAGAAAATTGAAATCATATCAAGCATCTTTCCTGACCACAACGCTATGAGATTAGAAATCAATTACAGGGAAAAAACGTAAAAAACACAAACACATGGAGGCGAAACGATACGTTACTAAATAACCAAGAGATCACCGAGGAAATCAAAAAATACCTAGAGACAAATGACAATGAAAACACAATGATCTGAAACCTATGGGATGCAGCAAAAGCAGTTCTAAGAGGGAAGTATATAGCAATACAATCCTAACTCAAGAAACAAGAAAAATCTCAAATAAACAATCTAACCTTACACTTAAAGGAACTAGAGAAAGAAGAACAAACAAAACCCAAAGTTAGTAGAAGGAAAGAAATCATAAAGATCAGAGCAGAAATAAATGAAATAGAAACAAAG
>NC_041223.1:70121576-70134716 GCF_002837175.3 Physeter macrocephalus | reverse complement strand
TAAAAATAGAATTACCATATGACCCAGCAATCCCACTACTGGGCATATTCCCAGAGAAAACCATAATTGAAAAAGACACATGCACCCCAATGTTCATTGCAGCACTATTTACAAAGCCAGGTCATGGAAGCAACCTAGATGCTCATCGACAGACGAATGGACAAAGAAGATGTGGTACATATATACAATGGAATATTACTCAGCCATAAAAAGGAACGAAATTGGGTCATCTGTAGAGACATGGATGGATCTAGAGACTGTCATACAGAGTGAAGTAAGTCAGAAAGAGAAAAACAAATATTATATATTAATGCATATATGTGGAACCTAGAAAAATGGTACAGATGAACCGGTATGCAGGGAAGAAATTGAGACACAGATGTAGAGAACAAACGTATGGACACCAAGGTGGGGAAGCAGCAGTGGGTGGTAGCGGTCCTGTGATGATTTGGGAGATTGGGACTGACATATATACACTAATATGTATAAAATGGATAACTAATAAGAACCTGCTGTATAAAAAAATAAAATAAAATTCAAAGGAAAAAAGAACAGGATCTCTCCTACCCATAACTTACAATTACCGTATCTACTTATGACGGAATATCACTTACTGCAGTAGTCTCAAACTTCTGAAGGTGATCAAGGTACCAACTTTAATAGTGCCCATTACAAATCACTGGCAACATTAATGGATTTGTATTATCTAGTCTCAGAGTTTCATAGTTTGTTATTGTTCTTGAAGGGTCAACAAAGAGAACACCGTCTGGAGCTTCCCTAGCTGCATGAATCATGGCCATGATACACTTGAAATGGGTCTTTATTGCCACCTCTGCCTTGTGGGGAGTGTGCGGGGGGGCATGGGGTTGCTTTTTCAAACTTTATTAGGCAAGTGGACAAGTCATATTCCTTCCTATTTACTGGAGAAATTATTTTTCTCCTTTTGTGGGAATAAAGTGAAATATATAACTTCTAGATGTCTAATCTACAATCTAGATCAGAAACCATGGCATTTGTCAGAAATATGACTTCTACAATAGTCATTTTAGATATTATCTTTTCTATTTACATGGTTGTCAGTGCGTTTGAAATTCTTTTTAGAAGTAAAACTTTGGTAGGGAAAAAACCCAGCAGGATAAGAAACACCATGTTATTTCCTTTGACCAAAATAGGATGTCCATTGCATTATAAATATGTAAGTAAGCATGATACCATTTCCTTTTTTGAGAACATTTCAAAATTACAAAAAAGAATTGTTTAGTCTTTTTCTCTCCAAATCACATGTAACAAGAAGTCAGCTTGATATGATAGATCTGGTTTTCAAAAAAACTAGAATATGCTAAAATGATTTCTAATATTTTTCTATAAAGTGGCTAGCTCAAGAGAAACTGAAAGTAATTGGAATATCCAGCTAAGAAAAATGCTTTCTTAATTGGAAAATAATTTGAGGACTAGATTTAAAATGTTCTCAGAATAATTCACAAAATCTACATTTCAAATAAAGTTACTGATGTTAATAACGATCTACAACCACAATCTTAAATTAGAAAGTAAAATTAATTGATATTGCCTCAAAGATATCCCAGCTCAAGAGATCAGAAATAAAGTTTTAAGGCAGTAAATATGTATGTAATTAGAACCAGAGTTTTAAATACTTTGATGAACTTCACGGTAAATACTTGATGGTTTAAAACAACAACAACAACAAGCTCAGAGAACAGGTTAGTCATTGCCGCAAGCAGGGGGTGAAGGTGGGAGAAATGGATGAAGAAGGGGGTCAAAAGGTACAAACTTCCAATTATAAGGTAGATACGTCCTGGAGATGTAATGTTAACAGCAGGGTGACTATAGTTAATAATACTGTATTGTATATTTGGAAGTTGCTAAAAGAGTAGATCTTAAAAGTTCTCATCACAAGAAGAAATTGTTTTGTAACTATGTAAGGGGATGGATGTTAAGAAGACTTATTGTGGTGATCATTTTGCAATGTGTACAATATTGGATCATTATGTTTTACACCGGAAACTAATATGTTATATATCAACTATACCTCAATTTAAAAAAAAAAAGCAATATTTGGTTTTCTAGGCATTCTTCAATAAAAATGTTAAATATTTATTTAGTGTTTTTATGTCTCAGGCACTAGGCTAATTGCTGAGGATACAGAAATACACAAGACACAGCCCAGCCCTATGGGACTCATATTCTTGTAAACAGATAAGTTTTTTAAGGACATGAAGGTAAGAATACTGAAACTGAAACATGTATGACCACAGGCCTTAAGTGTTACTCAGTTTTGGCAATAATATGGCCAAAAGCACCTTGGTAAAAATGGCAGGGAAACTACTGCTATTGAATACTTTCTGGAACCCTAAGTCTGCAGTTTTGATGTGATTTGTTGGTAACAATGCATGATTTTTAACATCCAGAAAGTTACTAGATGGGCTCACTAGAGAGCCCAGCAGTGGCCCTGAAGCACTCTGTCAGCAAGTGTGCAGGATAAAATGCTGTCAGCAACTTAATAGTTATCGCATATAAGTAAAGAGACTTTTAGCTTCCATGACAGTTTGTGAGGTTTTTTTTTTAAGTTTTTTTTCACTTTTTGAATCTGCTTTCAGCAAAGAAATACCCATGTCCGCTCTGATTACTGCAACATGAGACACTGAAAATTTGCCTCTCCACTCACAGTACTACAGAAAACTGAGCAATTATTCAATGAATATGGCACACTAATCTAGATCTGCTTCCACTGCTTTCTCTCAATTTCTCACTCATCTCCATTTCTTTCTGTTTTTTTCATCTATGGGGATCTTACCTTTATTTGTCTCTCTAGCCTCAAAATACTTGAAATCACTTGGAAGACAGAGTAGGCACAGAAGTCTCTCTTCTGTTTATGAGAATTAGGGTCTTTTTGAAATAGAAAATAGCTTTGCTTGGCTCCATGAAACATCTTAAGTCACTTCTCATTTATCTTTTCCTATACTCTCTTCCTCCCTCTCCCCAGCAACTATGACATCGCATCATTTTCTTCCCCTCCAAAGCCACTCCGAGGACTATCATCGACTCAGGGGCAGGTAAGCTTCCTCATCATCGCCTGCACTGCATCAATGTGGCAGATGGCAGCATTAGCTGGACAAGTCCTACCTTGCAGCAGTGTTTGCCAAACTATGAGTCGTGACCCATTTTCCAAACAGAGAAGTTAATTTAGTGGGTTGAGACCCACATTTAAAAACTAAATCAGGGTTTCCCTGGTGGCGCAGTGGTTGAGGGTCCGCCTGCCGATGCAGGGGACACGGGTTCATGCCCTGGTACAGGAGGGTCCCACAGGCCGCGGAGCGGCTGGGTCCGTGAGCCATGGCCGCTGAGCCTGCGCTTCCAGAGCCTGTGCTCCGCAACGGGAGAGGCCACAGCAGTGAGAGGCCCGCGTACCGCAAAAAAAAAAAAAAAACAACAAAAAAAAAAAACAAAAAAACTAAATCAGTGGAAAAATAAACTGAACAGAATGGAAAATCATACTTATTTTGAAACTTTGGTTTATGTTGTGTGTGTATAAATACACGTATGTGTATGTGTGCTAGAACTCAATGAAAATACACTTCTTACATTCCTACAGGTCATGGTGATAAGTTTGGAAGCCACTAAACTACAATACTCAGTTCTAGGCCTGCATCTATATCTGATGTAATACTTCAGATATTTTAGAGATTTAAAATATGGATGTTAAATAATTTCCTTTAGTAAAAAGTGTTGATCTAATGAGCCACACATTTTCTAAAACATCATCAGTCAGTGAACAAAACAAATCAGTTTTCCTAGTTTTTTCAGTATTTCCTAAGAGAGACCCCAAATAAATACTTTATCTTTAAATTTAATTTACCCTAAAAATTAAAATTGACACATTATTAGGCATTTCAAAGATATTTTTAAGTAACAAATAACAATCCAAGCTCAATAGACCTAAAAAGGAAAAGTATTCTACTTTTTTTAATTTAAAAAAGTCTGAGGGAATGGTTTGATGGATTTTCAAATATGATTTCAAAAATGAAGAAGAGATCACTATTTCTTTGCACTAACGGAATGTGTATATGAATACAAACACCAATTTTACACCAATTTTATATTTCCTGGGCTGTAAAGAGAGTTAAAAATTGAAGCTCAGAAAGCCTAGAGTATGAGACTGTGACTAATGGCACCCAGTCCCTCAGCAGGGATGGAACCAAGCTCTGAGGCAGAGAATAACCCAGCTGTACTGACTATAAAATAACTGCCTCAGAATAACGGTTATATTCCTTACATTTCACATATGGCTGCTGCATGGAATTCATAGTTAAAATACAAAAGACATTTTTCAGCCATTCCGCAGTGTCAAAGTGAAAACTGTATGTGACTCAGCCTCACAGCTTCACACACTTCTTGGGCTGTCTGAACTGCAAGAGGCAACTAATACCAAGCCCGGTGGAGAGGGACAGCCCTGTGGCTCTGAGACTTTCCATAACAATCCCTGAGTTGATTAAAAGTGATGTTGAAAAGCTTCAATCCTTCTTGGTTTTATGGATTATGGCTGGTAAGTGGAGCCTCCAGAACTAGAACCCTATGAGAATAGCACTGAGAGTCTTACTGCACCATAAAATGCTTTAGAAAACAACACAGAATAATAGGTATAAAATGTAAACTATTGGGACTTCCCTGGCGGCTCAGTGGTTAAGAATCCACCTGCCAATGCAGGCAACACAGGTTCGATCACTGGTCCGGGAAGATCCCACATGCCGCAGAGCAACTAAACCCATGGGCCACAACTACTGAGCCTGTGCTCTAGGGCCCGCGAGCCACAACTACTGAGCCCATGTGCCACAACTACTGAAGCCCACGTGCCTAGAGCCCGTGCTCTGCAACAAGAGAAGCCACCAAAATGAGAAGCCCTCGCACCGCAATGAAGAGTAGCCCCCGCTCTCCACAACTAGAGAAAGCCCGCGCACAGCAATGAAGACCCAATGCAGCCAAAAATAAATAAATTTTAAAATAAATAAAATATAAACTATTATTTAAACTTGACCATGTCTACAAAAATAAACTATGAACAATAGCATTATATACACACTGAATTAAGATAAAGGTATTATGCAAAGATATACAGAAATAACCACCCCTCCACCCCAAAAAGCTTCTGACAACTTGAAAGCATACAAATAAGAATTAAGTAAAATTTTACTTTATTCAAAACTTCCCTTTTGAATTTCAAAGACTACATATAAAGATATAATGAAACATATCTCTTATTTAAGAAAACCCTAAGTCACACACAGCCCAGTACATCTAGAAACTTATCTTAATCTCAATAAAGCTGAAAGAAGTTAGTCTTGGATGAGGGTGAAATCTACTTCATTTACAGCACTAAACAATAGCTATGGATATGTGAGGCAATTCTTTTCTCACTCTGTATTACAACTCATTATAAAATCATCAGTGTTTTATTTAGTTTATCATATTTTAGTTTAAAATAAGAGAATAATCATGTATGCTTAAAATCAAGTTCTTCAGATGACAAATTTCCCATGAAAACTTATTCTGATGACTTTCAGAAGACGTTAAGAGATATAAAAGGTAAAGTTGGAATAACTTCCTCTAAAAATAATGAAACCTGAAACTAGCATGAAGATGTACTGGTCTAAGACTGTAATGAAGTCCCATGTTTGTACACACTGGTATCTTTACCTAGGGCTTGGACAGAAAACTAAAACTAAAAGGTGGGTAATAATGGGAGAGGGAGGGAGGGAGAGACAGAGAGAGAGAGAAAGAGTGGTTGTAACAATTCACGTTATATGCTAATAGTACATACATCTATGGTCACGCTATAGCAAATTTTCTGAACTCATTTAACACTAGCCCAAATATCCACCATCCTTTTTGTGTTTTCCTTTTTCTCTTTCTGATCTTTATAAATTGGAGCTCCTTTTTAGAAATACAAATGTAAAATGCCACTTTAACAAATGTAGCCTCTAACACCAAGCCACTCACACTAGTCCTGTGATGTTAATAAATGAGAATTCCTTTTCCTAAATATTCAAATGAACAATTTTCTATCTTGATTTATTTTTAAAAAAATTCAACCAATACTCTCTTAAGAAAGCAAAACAGTTTCCATTTATTAAAGGTTATATCTGATATCTATGCCACACAATACAGTATCATTACATTTAGTATAACAGCAAACAAATACTGGTATTTCATGTCCAGAAGAAGTCAGATGCAAGGCAAGGGGCAGGGAATGAACCTTAAATTTCTAGCCTAATCTCAAGCATTTAAACTATGATTTTAAAAAATTGTTTTCCAATTAACTTATAAGCATTCTAATTAGGTAGGGATCTATGCAGCATTTTCATAAGAATCACAGGAATTATAAAATAACTTCAACAATTAATGAGGATAAGAAATCCTTTCACAGTACATGAGAGAAACCTTTCCCATAGCAACATCAAAGGAAAAAGATGACCTAAAATAATGGACTTTTTTCTATTGAGTTGATTATCCAGGCATAAAGGGTTGACAAAGGATTGACCTCTGTCACTGGGCTTGTTAGAAAGGGCTTGGATAAAGAAAATGATATGTTAATGAATCAGGTGAGTGATGGAGGAATCACCCTCACATATACATACACTTATGTTTTTGAGACAACATGTAACACACACACACACGCACAAATTCTACCCTTCCTTAAATATATCAGATAAGCCTCTCACGTTTTCATTATTTCAGTTCTAATACAGAGAAACAGCATTTTCCAAACCAATGGACAGAAAAAAAATTGGGCTTTTAGAAATGTTTCTGCTGAAACTTATTAGAATTCCTGCCTCTACTGGAGAATTTGGTGAACAGGATAGTGAGGGATGCTTATGAAGAGACTCTTGCCAACTCCACTTGTGTTCCCGGGATGTTAAAAATAGAATTTAAAAAAATATACCTGAATGCTTGTCATTACTTAGGGAATCAGAAACGTTCAAGAGGGTCCACAACTTAAGACCCTAATGTGGACTTTTGAGAGTGTCTTAAGTTAAATTAAGGAAGGTATTTAAAGAAGTGCTGATGCTATGGTAGCTAAAGAAGGTTTTTCATTTTAAAATGTCAGTAATGTGACTAAACCGCCTCAGTATTAAATACCTTATAAGTCCTATTCAGGCTCAGTATATTCTGAAAAATCTTTGTTTTTCAAAGCATAAAAATATGTCATGTATGTAGGGGGAAAGGAATTCAAAATCACATCCAACAAATGAACGTGAGAAAAATAATTAACTCATGGAGCCAAGAAACAAATGTGAAGAAAAATCCAATACTAAACCAAAAAAATAAATCAAATTTTACAGGTCTGTCAGAAAACATTAATAAAGTTAAAATAACAAAGGAAAAGGATGACTGCAAACCTTTCTTTTTATTTACTGCCTTGAACGTTCATAATATTATTCCACTTTTTACAAGAAAGCCTAGCTGGAATCTGTGCTTCAACCCTCAACTAATATTGCTATAAAAACAATTTTTGACAAAAAATTGAATGCTTTCCCTCTAACTAAGATCAGGAACAAGGCAAGGATGTCTGTTCTCACCATTTCTAATCAACTTTGTACTGTAGGTTTTAGCCAGTGCACTAAAGCAAGAAAAAGCAATAAAAGGTATCAATATCAAGATCAGAAAGGAAAAAGAAAACTGCCTATTAGTAGATGACATAATCATTTATGTAGAAAATCCTATGAAATCTACAAAAAAGCTATTAGAATTACTAATTGAGTATAGTAAAGTTGTAGGATTTAAAGTAAACACACAAAATTTAATCTTTTTATGTACTAGCAATGAACAATAGTAAATTGAAATAAAAAATACTTTTAAAAAAGCATCACAAATATAAAATATTTACAGATAAATTTACTTTTAAATGTGCAAGACCAACACACTGAAACAATGAAATACTGCTGAGAGACATTAAAGATCTAAATAAATGGATGGAGAAATATGTGGTTTTGATGAATTGTAAGATTCAATACTGTTATGATGTCATTTCTCTTCAAATTGACCTCCAGATTCAATGTGATCCAAATCAAAATTCCAGCGGGTATTTTTACAGAAATTGACAAGATGATTCTAACATTCACATGGAAATTAAAGGAACCCAGAGTAGTCTAAACAACTTTGAAAAAGAACAAAGTTGCAGGATTTACACTACCTGACTTCATGACTTATTCTAAAGCTACAAAAATCAAGACAGTGCAATATTGGTGGAGGGATAGATACATAGGTCAATGGAATAGAATAAAGAGCTCAGAAATAGATTCACACACATATGGTGAATTGATTTCAACTAAGATGCAAAGGCACTTCAATGGTGGAAAGGATACCCTTTTTAACAAATGGTTTTGGAACAATTGGATATCCACGGGCCAAAAAAAGGTTGGGGTGTAGGGGGACAACATTCCTCTATGCCTTGAACCTTGCATCATATACAAAAATTAACTCCACTGGATAATAAACTTAAATGTAAAACCTAGAACTATAAAGATTCTAGAAGAAAACATAGGAGAATAATCTTTTGGCCTTTGGACTAGGCAAATATTTCTTAGATCAACACTAAAAGCAAGAACCATGAAAAAAAGCTAATAAACTGAACTTCACCAACATTAAGAATTTTTGCTCTTTGAGGATCCTGTTAAGAGAAATCCCATATCTGATAAAGGTCTTACATCCAGAAGATATATAAAGAATGCTCAAAACTCAACGGTAAGAAAACAAAAAACCCAATTAAAAAATGGCAAGTTTTGAACACACTTCACTAGAGATGTACAGATGGCAAATAAGTACATGAGATGATGCTCAACATTATTAGTCATTACAGAAATGCAAATTAAAACTCCAGTGAAATACTATATACCTGTAAGAATGACTAAACTTAAAAAGACTGACCATACCAAATGGTGATGATGATATGGAGGAACTGGCACTCACCCTGCTGGTGGGGAAATAGTTTGGTAGTTTCTTAAAAAGTTAAAACATACAACTGCCATTTAACTCAGCCATTTTGGTCTTAGGTATTTACCCAAGAGAAATGAAAATATATGTCCATACAGAGACTTGTACACAAATGTTCACAGCAGCTTTATTTATAATAGTCAAAAAGTAGAAACAACCCAAATGTCTCTCAACATGTGAAAGGATAAAGAAACTGTGCTAAAACCATATAATGAAATACTACTCAGCAATAAAAAAATGAACTACTGAAGTGTAACAACATGGGTGAATCTCAAAATAGTAACACTGAATGAAAGAAGCTAAAAGAGAGAGAGAAAGAAATACAGTATGATCCATTTATATAAAATTCTGGAAAGTGCAAATTAATCTATAATGATTAGATCAGTGGTCACCTGGGGACTGAAAAAGATAAAGGAAGGGCAGGACGGGGGAGTTCAAAGGGGCACAAGGAAACTTTTAGGGGTGATGGATATGTTCATTATCTTGATTGTGGTGATGGTTTCACAAGGGTATGTCAAATTGTACAGTTTAAATATGTATATTTTACTGTATGCCTATTATACCTCAATAAAGCTGTCAAAAAATTCTATTGGTAAAAAGGGTAATGTGGTTCTAAACTGTACTCTTCTTAACTAATCACTGAAGTGCAATGGTCAAAATTAACGTTACTAAGGGCAAGATTATTAAACTAATCGATTCACTGAAAAACTGAACTACTTTTTCATCAGAGATATGCAAAAACAAATGAAATTAATAATTCACATTCCCAAATTTTTGTGATAGTTATTTGCAGGGTTTTGGTGGGTTCTGGACAAGTGAACTGTATCTAGAAAAAATATACTAGAAAATGAACAATCATACCTTGATTTGTGCAAAGGGTCTTTCATAACCTCCAACATAGAGAAGGCCAACATTCTGAGGAAGTAACCTACAAAGGAAAAAAAAGCATTATTTATAAAATACTCTTCCTTAAATATGAGGTTGTATAATTACCAAAATTTGTATAATAGATCGTGACTATGAAAAAATTAATATCTATGCAATTATTCTTGTCTTTTTGCATGATGGAATAGTAACCAGCAAAGGAATAATTCTTATACTTCAGAAAATGATGGGTAAATATTGAGAATGGCAACTTAAATGTAAAACAGTCTAACATACTAGTAATTCTAGCGAAATTACTACATAGGGGAGAATTAAAAGAAGCAATGCATATATTTAAAAATCTATAAAAGTTCAATTCAAGAAACACTCACTGTGTGTCTATACTATGCACTATGGAGACAATACAAACCTAAACAGTTCAGTCCCAAAATTTAACAGGAAAACCAGATACACAATTAACCCTAACAAAAGGTGGCCTCTGATAAATGCTATTCTAGAGGTATTTGCCATTGCAAAGTAGTGGAGTGAGAGATACCTTCTATGGAGGGAGCTGGAGAAGCCTGAAGAGGAATTTAGGCTTAACTTTTAAAGGGTTGGTAAGGCAAAGGGAGAAATTTTAAACTATATCCTGAGAATGCAGAAGATTTGAAACCAAAAGTAAAGAAGTCTGGCTGAAGTAAGGGATAAGTTAGTCAGAGATGAAAACCCGAAGAAGGTTTGGAATGGGCCATGAAGAACGTCAAATGTCTTATATTTATTTCATAAGTGATATTTATTTTTTTGTACAGACAATAAATGCACATGAAAAAAAAATCAAACCATCTAGAGGGTGGGAGTAAAATGGTTACCTTCCCTGCATCATTCCTTCCTTCCTGTTTAAAGAGGGCTATCATTCTTGACTACACTGAAACACTGTGAATAAGGAAATACCATCATTAGAACTATGCGTGTGGAGCATGTAGTCGTGCTGGGTATTAGAAGGTCATAATTAAATTAATTACTCTACGGTATCTTGTAATCACTGTCACCAGGTGACAGTGTGAGATGGTTGTGTGATTACTGAAGGGGAGAATACCCAAAACACACTACTTTGACGTGTGGATTATTTTGAGCTGAAGGCAATCAAGACCTAGGAGACTCAGGAAAAAGCTTTACCTCTCTGTAACTGCCTAAAAGAACTTAGATAGGGGGCCTGGCCCAGAAAGAGAGCTATTACCATAGATAACGTTTTTATCTGAAAGACCAATCTGCATGGCAGGGCAAACTTCTAAATACAAAACATCTGTTCTTCTCATCATCCTGTGAGTTACCCTCCTCCCCTTTGAAGACCCAGGCCCTTATCCCATTCCTTAGCACAGGATGGCACATAAGCCTCAACTGCTCCACCTGCCCTTGAGTCTCTTATCTCTGGGGATCCCGTACATACTAACTTAAGTATGTTTTTCTCCTGTTAATCTGTCCTAAGTCAATTTAATTATTAGACCAAAGAACCTAGAAGAAAAGAAGGGGAAATTTTTCTAACCCTACTTAACCTTCCACTGACTTGGTCTAGTAAGACTAATAAAGTTCACTCTTAAAGCACCTTAGATTTTATGAAATAAGGTAGATAGATACTCCATCTCCTAGGAACATCCTCTGTTCCCGACATTCTTTAAAGGTCTATAAAGTACTGAAGGCCACTAAAGGAAAGCAAATAGCTGACAAACACAATAATAAATTAAACCAATTTAGCAAAAGGCTACAGTACTTAAGTTCTGCATGTGAGTGATACTTACAGTTATGCCTTTTAGCATGTTGTTGAAGGTTACAAACATGACTAAAGGGATATTTGTTCACTGGATGCAAGTAGAAAGCATAAGAAATGTCCCCAAATCTCAACTAGGAAATGGAGAATTTCTTCACCATCATTTGACAAATAAGAAATTAATCAAAGCAACAAAACTTTAAATCTCGCACAAATTGCTAGTATCACAAATTTAATGTTAGTTTTATATAGCAGTGGTAATTTATTTCCTATATAACAAATGATCACAAAAAGCTTCATAAACCTCTTTTAGAAGTAAGAATAGTCACTGTTCATACAATACATGATAGAAAAGGAAGAGAATAAAAGCTGGCTGACATTTAAAAATCAATATGCCTCTAATTACTATGCATAAGCATTTTAGGAAGCTTGCCAATATACTATTCAGTGTGTCCTCCCCTTCCTCCAACTTGCCTATCTAATAACTACCTTCTAAACAAGAAATATCTTAAATATGTTAGTTACATAGCATATATATATTTCGCTTTTAAAATACTGTTCTTTCTCATTCATGTACGTATTATTCCTTACGTAAATTACATTACCACCTTCGTTTGAGTGGGTTTTAATATGTATCATAATTTAAACGTTTGCTATGTATAAAATAATTAATACTTTGAGAACATAAATTACAGCTTCTAAGATGGAACATTTCCTAAAATGCTTTTACCTTTCAAAAAATTATTATGCCAAACTGTATGCATAATTATTGTCAAATAATAGGCACCATTTTATCATGACAGGGTATTTGTATATAATATAGCATTCATACATTTTAAATCCCCAGGGTAAAGGCATTAATTCAGCATTTACAGATGCATTATACATATATGTTAAAATAAAAAGCATATGTTAAAATAAAAACCATGACTCATTTAGTACAGGTTAATTGTTTTGTCCTTCTATTAGGTGAACATTAATATAACCTTTATACAAATGCTAATAACTACCAAAAAATTTGCTTGTAACTAAATGCTTCTATAGTTTGGCTACCAAAGAAATTTTTAGAGGAAGAAGGTATTGCTGAGCAAAAGCGAAGAGAATTCAGCACCACTAAACCAGCTTTACAACAAATGCTGAAGGAATTTCTCAAGGCAGGAAACACAAGAGAAGGAAAAGACCTACAAAAACAAACCCAAACAATTAAGAAAATGGTAATAGGAACATACATATCGATAACTACCTTAAATGTAATTGGATTAAATACTCCAACCAAAAGACACAGACTGGCTGAATGGATACAAAAACAAGACCCATATATATGCTGTCTACAAGAGACCCACTTCAGACCTAGGGACACATACAGACTGAAAGCGAGGGGATGGAAAAAGATATTCCATGCAAATGGAAATCAGAAGAAAGCTGGAGTAGCAATTCTCATAAAAGACAAAATAGACTTTAAAATAAAGAATGTTACAAGAGACAAGGAAGGACACTACATA
>NC_041223.1:70119946-70120925 GCF_002837175.3 Physeter macrocephalus | reverse complement strand
GCTGGCAGAAGACCTCGGACCTCCCAAAAGGCAAGAAACACCCCACGTACCTGGGTAGGGCAAAAGAAAAAAGAATAAACAGAGACAAAAGAATAGGGACGGAACCTGCACCAGTGGAAGGGAGCTGTGAAGGAGGAAAGATTTCACACACTAGAAGCCCCTTCACGGGCGGAGACTGTGGGTGGCAGAGGGGGGAAGCCTCGGAGCCGCGGAGGAGAGTGCAGTAACAGGGTGCGAAGGGCAAAGCGGAGAGATTCCCGCACAGAGGATCGGTGCCGACCATCACTCACCAGCCCGAGAGGCTTGTCTGCTCACCCGCCGGGGTGGGTGCGGGGGCTGGGAGCTCAGGCTCGGGATTTGGTCGGATCGCAGGGAGAGGACTGGGGTTGGCAGAGTGAAAACAGCCTGAAGGGGTTAGTGCGCCACAGCTAGCCGGGAGGGAGTCCGGGAGAAGTCTGGAGCTGCGGGAGAAGTCTGGAGCTGCCGAAGAGGCAAGAGACCTTTTCTTCCCTCTTTGCTTCCAGGTGCGCGAGGAGAGGGGCTTAAGCGCGCCGCTTAAAGGCGCTCCAGAGACGGGCGCGGAGCTGCTGAAGAGACAGGAGACTTTTTCTTGCCCCTTTGCTTCCTGGGGCGCGAGGAGAGGGGATTAAGAAGATATATTACTATTTTCCCTTTTTTTTCTTTTTGTGAGTATGTATGTGTGTGCTGCTGTGTGAGATCTTGTCTGTATAGCTTTGCTTTCACCATTTGTCCTAGGGTTCTGACCAACCCATATTTTTTTTTTTAATTTTTCTTCTTAATAAATAATTATTTTTTATTTTAATAACTATATTTTATCCTACTTCATTTTGTCTTCTTCCTTTCTTTCTTCCTTCCTTTCTTCCCTCCTTCCTTTCTCCCTTCCTTCCTCCCTCCTTTCCTCCCTTCCTTCCTTCCATTCTTCCTCCCTTCCTTCCTCTCTTCCTTCCTTCCTTCCTTT
>NC_041223.1:70118478-70118689 GCF_002837175.3 Physeter macrocephalus | reverse complement strand
CTTTCCTTTCTTCCTCCCTCCCTCCCTTCCTTCACTTTCTATTTTTTCTCCCTTTTATTTTGAGCCGTGTGGATTAAAGGCTCTTGGCGCTCCAACCAGGCGTCAGGGCTGTGTCTCTGAGGTGGGAGAACCAACCTCAGGACACAGGTCCACAAGAGACCTCCCAGCTCCATGCAATATCAAACGGCGAAATCTCCCAGAGATCTCCATC
>NC_041223.1:70114101-70115025 GCF_002837175.3 Physeter macrocephalus | reverse complement strand
AACCACCAATGGCATTTTTCACAGAACTAGGACAAAAAATTTCACAATTTGTATGGCAACACAAAAGACCCCAAATAGCCAAAGCAATCTTGACAAAGAAAAACGGAGCTGGAGGAATCAGGCTCCCTGACTTCAGACTATACTACAAAGCTGCAGTAATCAAGACAGTATGGTATTGGCACAAAAAAAGAAATATTGATCAATGGAACAGGAGAGGAACCCCAGAGATAAACTCACACACATATGGTCACCTAATTTTTAATAAAGGAGGCAAGAATATAAAATGGAGAAAAGACAGCCTCTTCAATAAGGTGTGGTGGGAAAACTGGACAGCTACATGTAAAAGAATGAAATTAGAACACTCCCTAACACCATACACAAAAATAAACTCAAAATGGGTTAAAGCCTAAAGGTAAGGCCAGACACTATAAAACTCTTAGAGAAAAACATAGGCAGAACACTCTATGACACAAATCACAGCAAGATCCTTTTTGACCCATCTCCTAGAGAAATGGAAGTAAAAACAAAACTAAACATATGGGACCTAATGAAACTTAACAGCTTTTGCACAGCAGAGGATACCATAAACAAGACCAAAAGACAACCCTCAGAATGGGAGAAAATATTTGCAAATGAAGCAACTGACAAAGGATTAATATCCAAAATTTATAAGCAACTCATGCAGCTCAATAACAAAAAAACAAACAACCCAATCCAAAAATGGGCAGAAGAACTAAATAGACATTTCTCCAAAGAAGATATACAGATCGCCAACAAACACATGAAAGAATGCTCAACATCATTAATCATTAGAGAAATGCAAATCAAAACGACAATGAGATATCATCTCACACCGGTCAGATTGGCCATCATCAAAAACTCTAGAAACAATAAATGCTGGAGAGGGTGTGGAGAAAAGGGAAC
>NC_041223.1:70111534-70113333 GCF_002837175.3 Physeter macrocephalus | reverse complement strand
AATGAAAACAATAGCAAAGATCAATAAAACTAAAAGCTGGTTCTTTGAGAAGATAAACAAAATTGATAAACCATTAGCCAGACTCATCAAAAAAAAAAAGGGAGAAGACTCAAATAAATAGAATTAGAAAAGAAAAGGAGAAGAAACAATTGACACTGCAGAAATACAAAGGATCATGAGAGACTACTACAAGCAACCATATGACAATACAGTGGACAACCTGGAAGAAAACGGACAAATTCTTAGGAGAGCATAACGTTCCAAGACTGAACCAGGAAGAGATAGAAAATATAAACAGACCAGTCACAAGTCCTGAAATTGAGACTGTGATAAAAATCTTCCAACAAACAAAAGCCTAGGACCAGATGGATTCACAGGTGAATTCTAACAAACATTACGCCCAAACTCATTCTACGAGGCCACCATCACCCTGATACCAAAACCAGACAAAGATGTCACAAAGAAAGGAAACTACAGGCCAGTATCACTGATGAACATAGATACAAAAATCCTCAACAAAATACTAGCAAACAGAATCCAACAGCACATTAAAGGGATCATGCACCATGATCAGGTGGGGTTTATCTCAGGAATGCAAGGATTCTTCAATATATGCCAATCAATCAACGTGATAAACCATATTAACAAACTGAAGGAGAAAATCCATATGATCATCTCAATAGATACAGAAAAAGCTTTTGACAAAATTCAACACCATTTATGAAAAAAACCCTCCAGAAAGTGGGCACAGAGGGAACTTACCTTAACATAATAAAGGCCATATATGACAAACCCACAGCCAACATCATTCTCAATGGTGAAAAACTGAAAGCATTTCCTCTAAGATCAGGAACAAGACAAGGTTGTCCACTCTCACCACTATTATTCAACATAGTTTTGGAAATCCTAGCCACAGCAATCAGAAAAGAAAAAAATAAAAAGAATCCAAATTGGAAAAGAAGTAAAGGTGTCACTGTTTGCAGATGACATGATACTATACATAGAGAATCTTAATGATGCTACCAGAAAACTACTAGAGCTAATCAATGAATTTGGTAAAGTAGCAGGAATACAAAATTAATGCACAGAAATCTCTTGCATTCCTACACACTAATGATGAAAAATGTGAAAGAGAAATTAAGGAAACACTCCCATTTACCACTAAAACAAAAAGAATAAAACTCCCAGGAATAAACCTACCTAAGGAGACAAAAGACCTATATGCAGAAAACTATAAGACACCGATGAAAGAAATTAAAGATGATAAAAACAGATGGAGAGATATACCGTTTTCTTGGTTTGGAAGAATCAACACTGTGAAAATAACTATACTACCCAAAGCAATCTAGAGATTCAATACAATCCCTATCAAACTACCAATGGCATTTTTCACAGAACTAGGACAAAAAATTTCACAATTTGTATGGCAACACAAAAGACCCCAAATAGCCAAAGCAATCTTGACAAAGAAAAACGGAGCTGGAGGAATCAGGCTCCCAGACTTCTGACTATACTACAAAGCTGCAGTAATCAAGACAGTATGGTATTGGCACAAAAAAAGAAATATTGATCAATGGAACTGGAGAGGAACCCCAGAGATAAACACGCACATATGGTCACCTAATTTTTAATAAAGGAGGCAAGAATATAAAATGGAGAAAAGACAGCCTCTTCAATAAGTGGTGCTGGGAAAACTGGACAGCTACATGTAAAAGAATGAAATTAGAACACTCCTTAACACCATACACAAAAATAAACTCAAAATGGATTAAAGACCTAAATGTAAGGCCAGACACTAT
>NC_041223.1:70073764-70111061 GCF_002837175.3 Physeter macrocephalus | reverse complement strand
AGGGTGTGGAGAAAAGGAAACCCTCTTGCACTGTTAGTGGGAATGTAAATTGATACAGCCACTATGGAGAACAGTATGGAGGTTCCTTAAAAATCTAAAAATAGAACTACCATTCGACCCAGCAATCCCACTACTGGGCATATACCCTGAGAAAACCATAATTCAAAAAGAGACATGTTCCACAATGTTCACTGCAGCACTATTTACAAGAGCCAGGACATGGGAGCAACCTAAGTGTCCACCAACAGATGAATGGATAAAGAAGATGTGGCCCATATATATAATGGACTATTACTCAGCCATAAAAAGAAATGAAATTGAGTTATTTGTAGTGAAGTGGATGGATCCAGAGTCTGTCATACAGAGTGAAGTGAGTCAGAAGGAGAAAAACAAATACCGTATGATAACACATATATATGGAATCTAAAAAAAGAATAAAAAAGGTCGTGAAGAACCTAGGGGCAGGACAGGAATAAAGACGCAGATGTAGAGAATGGACTTGAGGACAGGGGAGGGGGAAGGGTAAGCTGGGATGAAGTGAAAGAGTGGCATGGATTTATATACACTACCAAATGTAAAATAGATAGCTAGTGGAAAGCAGCTGCATAGCACAGGGAGATCAGCTGGGTGCTTTGTGACCACCTAGAGGGATGGGATAGGGAGGGTGGGAGGGAGATGCGAGAGGGAGGAGATATGGGGATATATGTATACGTATAGTTGATTCGCTTTGTTATACAGCAGAAGCTAACACAACATTGTAAAGCAATTATACTCCAATCAAGATATTAGAAAAAAATTGGCGGCACTGCTGGAAAAAAAAAAAAAAAGAAAGGAAACCTCTTAGAGCTTTTGAAAAAAGTAAAGATAGGCAAGTCTAATGTTCATTTTGCTTCAATTTCCCAAATACAAATATTAACAAATATCTATTCTGGAAAGAAATCTGCAAAATTATTTCCAGAAATTTTTCTCACATAAAGGAAAAATAAAACTTGGCAGGTAATAGAAAGAACATGATTTAAAAGAATCTCATTCACTGACGATATATCAGGCTTACAAAAAATTGCTTTAAAAGGAAATTGAGTCTGTAATTATTTCAAATTAAAAGTTAAAAAAAGGCAAAGGGGATGTTTCTAAAAATAAGCTACATAACTCAAAATTAACTGTTCTGTCTACAAGCCCTAATTACATTACCCACTAACTGATACACTTTTCAACTGTAACAAAATACTGTGAAAAAACTTTCAGTATCATGAATACTGACTGATTTAAATAAAATCCCACTTCGAAGCCAATGAGCAAGTTCTCCAAAGAGCAGACTACATCCAATATATTTCATACTAGAAAAAAAGAGAAAGTAAATGCACCTAATATGGGATCAGTAGGGCCCTTCTGAATTTGAGAAAATGCACATTATTGAGAAGGCCTACATTATTCTTTGAGACTTCTAGTAGAATGCAGTTAAAAGCAGCATATGCCATTAGCCCCAGATGAAACTTGAATTAGCAAATGAGTGAGTTTATTATTATCCTTACAGACTTTTCATAGCCTACACTTCTCTGTTCTGGTTTGCTTTCTAAACGCTGGTATAGGAGTAACAAAATGCTCTAGACTTTCATAAAAAAAATGGAAAACCAACAACAACAACAACAATCACACGGTTAAATAAAGAATCTGTGTGCCGGTAGAAATAAATACATTCCTAGCTCTGACAGCTGAGAGGGTCTGTAATGACACCCAGCAGCAACAACCGTGCGGAGGACCTAGATCTGTGTTTCCAACCATCAATCTTCACCAATTAAAAAACAAAAACAAAAACACCTGGGCTCTTTGGAGAAAGGGCTGATTTCTGGACTGAGGGGGGAAAAGTATAAGAAGAGCCTGGAACATCTTGTGGTACTGGGACGTAAGGAGATTCGGAAAAGTGATGAGAGCACGTCAAAAAGACACAGATGCTGAACTGAAGGCGTTCCCAAGGACCGAAGCCAAAACAGTAAAATAAAATCATAGTGCTGGATTACAACCCATGGAGTAAAATATTCCTAAATCCTTAATAATATAAATAAGTATATGAGGAAGAGGGGACAGTGGTTCTTTCCATTTCAATCCCTAATAATGCACTGAAAAAGAATGAAGGAAATTGAAATTCACCATAATTGAAATATTTGCCGAATTGAAATTGAAAAACACCACAGTAACAATTATTGCAGGCAAAAACCATTGAAAAATACTAAAACTACAAGAGGAAGGTAGGATGAGAAACTTGACATCTGCCTAGTCTCAAAATTTCTACCCAGAAAACACTTACTAATCATAAACATAGCAACTTTAAAATCCAGCAGACTCATTTAACCAAATAATCAAAATTACCAACATGAGCTCCCACCCCCGACATAATGCACCTAGAAGAGCACACTGTCGCTTTAGTGATGTGCCTTCCTAAAAATACACCCCCCCAAAAGATCACACTAAGGGGCGTTCTATATAATAACTAACTAGTAGTCTTCAAAAAGTGTCAAGATCATGAAAAGTGAAAGTGAGGTACTGTCCCAGATTATATTAAGATTGTGTAAAGGAGACATGAAGCCAAATATAAAAGAACATAAGGTTGCATTTATGTAAGGTTCAAAACCAGGCAAAACCAAACCCTAGTGTTTAGAGTTGCATACCTAAGTAATAAAAGTATAAAAAAGAGCAAGGAAGTAAAAATCACAAACTTACAGATAATGGCTATCTTTGGTGGGAGAGAGAAATTTCTGAATGAGAAATAGCATGCTGGAGGCATCTAGGGTGCTGGCAATACGGGTTTTTTTTGTTCTGAGTAGTAGTGAAATGTATGTTGGTTCCATGAAATTTCAGTAAGCTGTACATTTATGTTTTATGTACTTTTCTGTATGTATACGTCATACTATAAAAGGTCTTAATATAAAAAGCTCAAAGAAAAAACCAACATAAGCAATCAGTGAGAGAGTAAGAGTGACTCCTAAATGAGGGATACAATATTAATTGGTATATTAACATATTTTAATATTCCTATAAAAACAGATGAGTATTTTAAGAGATGAGCTTCTAGGGAATCCACAAGTCACTCATCCTCTTCTTAGTACTAGAGCTACAAATTCTACGGCATAAATATAATATGAAAACACAGAACGCACATATCTGGGCATAATGGTTTTAAATAGAAAGGCAGTAAAATTAAAAAAAAAAAAAAGGAACATAAGTGCATTAAAAATGCATAGACAAATTTTCCAGTCCCAGCCAAGATAAGATGGCACCTGAGAGAAGGGAAACAGATGAAGTCCTAACAATACCCCAGCCTAGATAAGATGGTACCTGAGAGAAGGGAAACAGATGAAGTCCTACCACTACCCCAGCCTACCACCTGGAGCCAATAAAGACTAACCTATTTACTATCTGATCCTTTGGAGGGAAAAATGGCCAGCCCCATTTCAAGACAAATGAAAGCATATGTCTACGAGAAGACTTGTTTCCAAGTCTCACAGCAGCTTTATTCATAATAGCCAAAGAATGAAGACATCTCAAATGTCCATCCATACATAGGTGAACGGATAAATTGCGATATATCTATACAACAGGCTGCTCAGTAATAAAAAGAAATGAACTACTGATACATGTAACAACATGAATGAATCTAATGTTGAAAGAAGGGGGGGAGGGGGAAGACCACCACAGACACATACAGTGTATGTTTCCATTTACATAAGATTCTAGAAAATGAATACCCCAAAGCAGTGGTTGCCAGAAAAGGGAGTGAAGGGTGTGGGAGGAGAGAGGGAGGGAGAGATTAACAAGGGGCAGAAGGAAATTTGGGGGGGGGGGGCGTCTGGTGGGCATTTTGGTGGGGGGGGGGGGGGCGTCTGATGGACATGTTCAATCATCTTATTCCGGGAGTGGTGATTTCACACTTAAAAATCAAATTGCACACTTTAACTAAGTGCAGGTTACCATACATCAATTACTCCTCAATAAAGCTGTAAAAAATAATGTACAAACTTCATCTTCAAAGTTTTGCTGGGCTTCCCTGGTGGCGCAGTGGTTGAGAATCCGCCTGCCGATGCAGGGGACACGGGTTCGTGCCCCGGTCCGGGAAGATCCCACATGCCGCGGAGCGGCTGGGCCCGTGAGCCGTGGCCGCTGAGCCTGTGCGTCCGGAGCCTGTGCTCCGCAACGGGAGAGGCCACAGCAGTGAGAGGCCCGCGAACCACACACACAAAAAAAGTTTTGCTAAATATATTAAAAAAGGAAAGTACAAATGTTCACAGGCCATATCACAAACCTCGCCTACAAATAATTCTAAATCAACCCACCCTGATCATCCTAAATGGAGAGTTGATTTATTATTTTAAGATGTGCCTGTGTAAACATGAAGCAAAAAGTCTGAAAAGTGGTTTTTAACAGGGAAATCATCAAACACATATAGCTCCCCACCTGGTTTATTATCTACTGGTCATAAGAATTATTCTATAGCTTACTTTTACCTACAAAAGAAGAGAGGGGAGAATGATTTATGTAGGGATTAGCCTCAAATCTAAACATCTGAAATTACGTGAATCATCATCATATCCATAAATTTTCACCTCCTTGACTCCAAGATGTATATGTAAAGCACATCTGTTAAAAGATTAATAAATAAAATAAATGAATAAAACTTTCATTTCCTGTATTGGGAAATTCTGAATCTTATTTTATTTTTTCCCTATATTTTTGTTGTACAAGTTCCCCTTGTATACTTCAGACAAGACTCTGTGACATCCTCATTTTCCCCTGGGAAAATGTAGGAACATTATGCTACGGGGCCATTTCTGCAGAAAAAGTACAAAAGATACTGTGGAGACAAGAAACAGAAATTTAAGCTGAGTGGATATAATTCACAATTCCATTTTTTTCTGTCTAAATTATAGCACCATGTCACATGTTACCAGCTATTTCAATAATAGCTATGATCAATCAAAGAGAGAAATGTTTTTTTAAAACGCAGACCCCAGAATGACTGAGACTGTTATATTCCACACTGAAAAGAATTACTGCAAATCTGAATTTCAGCTTCACAGAACTCTCCACAAACTGCTGACACATGAACTGCCAAAACTACAGAGAACTTGCCTAAGTGTCTCACTGATAGAATATACATTATATTGATCTTCTCTTTACTATTAATTTTAATTTGAATACTCCTCTAGTAAATATTATATATGCATCCCTTTTTATAAAATATAGACTTTGGTAGGTATTGAATTAGTATTTTTTCATTGCTAGGTACATATTAGCTATCTTTATTTTTTAAAGTACAGTTAAGTCCCCTAAATAGGAACCTTCAAGTTGCAAACTTTCAAAGATGTGAATGTGCATTCCATCAAGTCAGGCGTGAGTGAAATTGCAGCTTGCCCTCCGTCTCCTGTTGCTGACGATCCTTCAGCTCTACCACCTCCCACCTCCTCTCCCTCCTTCAGTCAGTAACTCTTCTTGCCTGTTCCCTCAATGCCAGCCCCTGTATGCGAGCTGTTGTATTTGTACTACTGTACTTTTCAAGGTACTGTACTAAAGATTTAAAATGTTTGCTTTATTTTTTGGTGTTCGGTCGTTTTTTATGTATTATTTGGGTGAAAAGTATTATAAACCTATTACAGTACAGAACTATATAGCCGACTGTGTTAGTTGGGTACCTAGGCTAACTTCGTTGGGCTTACGAACAAATTGGACTTAAAATGCGCTCTCGGAACGGAACTCGTTTGTATGTAGGGGACTTACTGTAGTTAATTCTTTATCATTTTCATGACTCTACTTATAAACATGAATGAGCTTATTTTGAGTTAACAGACAATTCCTGCCTTAATTCAATCAGTATATTCTTTTGTTCATACAGAGTAACTTACTGACAGGTTTAGTTTGCAAAGCCCCTGAAGGAACTTTTTACCTAGCTGAATAGCTCATGTAAAAGAATTTGAACTGTAACAATTCATTTTATTCTTTATTTTGATATTTGTTCAAAACACATTGAAAACTAATGATATAGTAGCAGAATTGTTTTTAATTACTTCAAATTTTAAAATGACCAGAATACCATATTGCACATCAATTATTTTGCTTATAAATCATTATATTTACCCTTGACATATGCCCTGATCAATTAACAAAAGTTAACATAATGCATTAGACAGCTGAACCTCAGTAATGTGACAACTATAATCTAGTCTAAGTATATTCAAGATGAAGTTCCACAATCTCATATGCTGGGCTGACAAGAGGAAATCATGAGATACCCATAAGAAAGACATCACCGGATAGTGCTGGCAATGCTATAAAGCATGATAATTTTAACATTTCTTAAAGCTGTGAATATAAAGTAAATGTTACCAAGCTGTCTAGGACCACATTTTATAAACGACTGAAAGACCCTCATGTCCTTACGGTGAAACTAATTCAATTATTTCCAAAACGCGAGATGGAGGTTATCTAATAATCACAATACTTTTCCATTCATTTTTTCCACTCTATTAAGTGACTGATGTGAATTCTTGAAGTGGGTTATGGTCATTACAACCTTAGAATGTGCTCAGCAAATCCATGAGGGGTAGTCAGACAATGTTATCTTTTCCTCAAATAAATTAACCAGGCTTTCAGAAAGAATTAAGCGGTGTGGAAGTATAAGCAGATAGTCCTTTCATACGATTTTTTAAAGATGTAGTTTTAAAACCCATTCCTTGTCACCAATGTCATAGCAGCATTATTCACAATAGCCAAAAGGTAGAAACAATCCATATGCCCATCAACAATTGAAAAACATAATGTGGTATATATCTTGTTTATGGAATATTATTCGGCCTTAAAAAGGAATGGAATGCTGACATGCTACAACATGGATGAACTCTGAAAACATTACGCTAAGTGAAATAGGCCAGTCACAAAAGGACAGTTATTATATATTCCACTTATATGAGGTATGTAGCAAAGTCAAATTCATAAAGACAGAAAGTAGAATAGCGGTTACCAGAGACCAAGGGGAGACAGGAACAGGGAGTTATTGTTTAATGGGTACAAAGTTTCTGTTTGAAATGGTGAAAAAATTCTGGAAATTGACAGTGGTGATGGTTGCACAACACTGGGAACGTACTTAAGGTCACGGATTTGTACACTTAAAAATGGTTTAGGGCTTCCCTGGTGGCGCAGTGGATAAGAATCCGCCTGCCAGTGCAGGGGACACAGGTTTGATCCCTGGTCCGGGAAGATCCCACATGCCATGAAGCCACTAAGCCCGTGCGCCACAACTACTGAGCCTGTGCTCAAGAGACCGCGAGCCACAACTACTGAGCCTGCATGCCACAACTACTGAAGCCCGTGCACCTAAAGCCCATGTTCCTCAACAAGAGAAGCCACCACAATGAGAAGCCCGCGCACCGCAACTAAGAGTGGCCCCCGCTCGCCGCAGCTAGAGAGGGCCCAAGTGCAGCAACGAAGACCTAACACAGCCAAAAATAAATTAAAAAAAAAAAAAAAAAGGTCTAAAAGGTACGTTCTATGTTTTAGAAAGCCCCAAAAATATCCATTCCTAAGATACAAGTCTCTCAACAACTTCAAACATTTTTCTCTTCTTGAATCCCATAGAGACTGTTCCAGACCTCCCCTCCTTTCTCTAAATCTCCCCAGACCATCCCTTTCTCTTCTCACTCCAAAAACCACTTTCATTTCTCATTGAGTGGAGAAGATCCAGTCTTGAGGTACAAGTTTCTCCATCTTTCAATTCATCTATATTTCTATACATACATCCTTAGCTTTCCTTCTCATTCCCCTTGCTAAAACTATCCAGCCCTCCATTTACTTGATACCTTCCCAACTTCAACACTTATTCTTTCTCTTCTCAAAGACCTGTAATCCTTTATTTTCTCCCGCTCTGCCAGTTAACAAGGAGGGTTACAAGGGCAGGAATGGTCATTCTGAAGTTGAGTCAACTAAAAATCACTACAGAATGGGTAAGACTTGTGGAAGTAATCTACCCTGAGATAGTTGATGCATAGATGAAGATTTCTAGGTCCTTTTTGTTCAGGCTGTTATGATGCTGTGGAAAGGGTGGCTGGAAATCACACTGTATGTCTGATTCCCAACTGTGGTGCTTATTTCCTGTGTAACTTCAGGCAACTCATTTAACTCCTCTGTAGCCTCAGTATTTTGTTGGGCAAACGGTTATGACTTAACTCCACAGAAATGTTTTGAGGATTAAATGAAATAATTTATGTACTTAACTAAGATTTGTTCAGTCTAAATCAGTTGAATACACTGAATGACCAAAGCATATTTCCAAAATACAGGATGTCTTAAAAAGAAGAAAAAATGAATTACCTTGTATGAAATATTGAAATTGATAGTTAATGACAGGTAAGAGAGTTAAAAAATATAAATCTGTCAGAATGTATATAGTCAATGCATGTCTACACGTAAGAAAAAAAGGGAGAAAAAGAGGCAGATAGAGGAGAGGATAGAGACTGACTGACACAATTAGCAGAGAGGAGTTATCTGGATGCTAGAAAAGCATGTACTACTGTGGAAGACCTAATTTTCCAAGCTCCGGATGAAATATCCCTCAAGATAACCTAACCCTTTTCCTTGGATCACACAGTCACAAAACAATCTTCTGAGGGCTAAATAACTTTCTGAGTAGTTAGAAATGAGTTGCTGGAAATAGAGACCTGAGTATGTACATATATGTGTATATTTAATGCATGTGTGTGTACATACACATCTATATGTAATGATATACAGTTGACCCTTGAACAATACAGAGATTAGGGGCACTGACCCTCGGCGAAGTCAAAAAGCCACATATAAGTGGATCTGAGCAGTTCAAACCTCTGCTGTTCAAGGGTCGACTGTATTACTATAAATTAGTGCTGATGGTTACAAAGCCACAAAAACCATAATAATTATAGTTGTTACTTACTGAGACCTTTAGTGTGCAAGGCCCTGTGCTAAGCTTAATTCTACATTATATCGGCCTTCTCTGTGGCATTAATCTTAATTTGAATACTCCTTTAGTGTTAGGAATTTAGGATTGTCATTTAATCTTGTCAAAGAATCCCATGAGTTAGGTACCATTATTATTCCCATTTAATAGATTTGGAGGCTAACAGAAATTACTAATTTGCCTGAGGGCACACAGCTTGTAAGAGGTCAATTGGGAATCAAACTTCTCTTCCTCTGGCTCTTTGTTCTTAAATCTCACTTCTTAATAATTAAGATGTTTGGTTAAGGATAATTAATACCCCACAACATGATCAATGCTGAGTGATAAAATCAGTGTGGGGCTTGCAAAGCTCTGGCCAACCTCTTCAGGTGTGCGGAGTACTTCTTCAGTCAACATGGCCTACTTCTTTAAAAGGAGCAACAGGGGCAAAAAAAGAAAGTCAACAAGGGAGGAAAATTAGCTCAATCCTCTGTTCAATCTTGGCTCTTCCTCATCTTCTTTCTCTTTATGAAATTGAATCATTTATTATACATCAATTATTTAGAGTATATGCCAGACTCTAGGCCAGGTATCAGAGACATAAAGATGATCCCTGCCTCGGGAACTCATAGTCTTAAGGAAGCAGCAAGTTTGAAGTAGTTAAACTACGAGAAACGGAGACAAATTGGCAAATTCTATAACAGACCCATGGGAATTACATACTGTAGTAATCTTCGGACTACTAAAGACTTTTAAACCCTGAAAGTAGAGGCTTGCATGTTAAGTGAAAACCCACACACTGGTCTTCAGGGACTTCCTTTAGGCGCATGCCCTCAAAATATGACCCAACACTGGAACCACTGATAAAAGTTTTCAAGACTCTCTTATCAAATGCCGTGAAGTGTAATCTTATAACATTTTATATTATAATCCCAAGCCTCTAGTACAGTGCCTGACACAAGGTGAGTGATCAATGGTTGCTTGGTAAGTAAAAAAAAAACCACACAGAAGAAAAAGAACAAAACAAACAAAAAACAACACATACCTCCCTAAGGAAGAACGAACCACTGATATTAAGTTAGCTGAAAAAAATACTGAGAAATATAAGGCAGATTTTTAAATAAATGGATATTAAGTAAATTTATATGTAGGTGAGTTTGCCATAAAATATTTTGATATGCACAACCAAAACTGACAGCTGAAGTTCTAGCATGATCCAAACAAGATAAAGATTACCTGGTCTTGGGAAATTTAAAATAGGATTTCTATAAATGAGATGACAGATGAGGCATAACAGAAATAAGGAAGAGCTTAACAGCTTCCAAAAATTCTTCTTCCATCTAGTTTTAGAAAAATAAGGTATAAGTTTGCATGAGGTATTCATGCAAACTTTTTAAATGTTGCTGTATTACATCCTTAGCTAGGACTAATACATCTGAAAGCACCTGTGGCATAACTGTCAACAAATATTGTCTTGTAAATGTTCTGATTATGACTAGTAGGGCCCAGGTTAATTTATTTCTAAGATCAAACCAATATTCCACTTCATTTCCTGAGGTTTGGTTATTATTATAGAAGTCACAAGTTCAAAGCCTCCTTTCACTTTCTAGCAAGTGATACTCCAAACAATTTTAATTTTAAAATAGCCTCTTTCTAAGACTAGAATTTCTGCATCAGGAGTGTGATTTGATATGTGACTACTGCGATTAGAATGGGAAAAATGGGAGAGCAGAGGAGGAAGGAGAAGTCAGGACAACAACATAAGAGATGCCAAGAATAGGACTTCAGTTAACTGACCAAGAGAGATTTAATCCACGAATACTCCTTGTCTCCAAAAACATAAAAGTTGTTCTCATGACTTTTTTCCTTAATTAAGAAGAGCAAGGCGGCAGCACCAGGCAAGCAGCATGAGACAAGTCTTCGAATGGAATCAATGTGAACATCAAGTATGTCATGAATGCACTGAGATGCCCTTTTTGCAGGGAGGGAGAGGAATAGTAAGTCTGCTTTTGGTGGTTCTATAAGGTAAAGCAATGTGTTGCCTCTGAGATCAGGTTAACTTTACAAGAAAGTGGAGATGTCTTTACATTTTATTTTACAGTGTTTATAAGAATAACAAGCTTTACCATCAGAAAAAACCGCACAGCTAATGAAAAGGAAAAGACCCTGTGGATTTATCTATTATATGTAAGGAATCTAGAGATGGCTACAAAGAAATGTTACTATATATGAGCAGCAGCACTGACAGACGTCCTGTTAGATGGCATGTAAGAAGGGCATATTAATATGACTCGCTAAAAAAAAAAAACACTTTCAACTACTACTGTTTTTAAGTAGAATTCTACTACAATACCTGAAAATGGCAAGCAAATTTCAACTATTTTATAAGGTAAAATATAATTTAGTGAGACAAAATCAAGGTAGCTTAAAATAAAGTGAAATAACTCCATATGTGTACATGGCACAAATAAAAGTAAAATCTAAAGGTGCACAGCTTACTGAGGGAAATTAACGATTCTGTAAGTACTTAAAATTTCAACAGTTTGTCACTCATTAGAGAGGTACTCAAAAGATTAAGTATGGCAGTCTAAAGTGAAGACATACTGAAGAGAAATGGCAAACTAGATTCTATTTATGTGCTATTGCCATAACTAAAATCATCCAAAATACTTTGCTTCATTTTCTTCTTAGAGTACATATAATATTGTTTATAAACTACCTACCAGTGTTGCTTATAAAGTACCTACCAAATTTGTATTTACTGAAAGTTTTTTTTTGTTTTGTTTTGTTTTTGTGGTACGCGGGCCTCCCTCTGTTGTGGCCTCTCCCGTTGCGGAGCACGGGCTCCGGACGCGCAGGCCCAGCGGCCATGGCTCACGGGCCCAGCCGCTCCGCGGCATGTGGGATCCTCCCGGACCGGGGCGCGAACCCGGTTCCCCTGCATCGGCAGGCGGACGCGCAACCACTGCACCACCAGGGAAGCCCTGAAAGTTTTAACCATAGTTTAAAAGCAATCTGACAATCAAAGTGAAACTCAAACGATGTAGTTACTCATAACTATGAAGAGCACAGTACTTTCAATTATAACCATTCCAGGCTATGAAAAACACTATTATAAAAACAAACCTATACATATAATACAGCTTGAAATGAAATTTCTAATGGACCAAGTGTAAACTGACCACAAACAGGATGGTTCACTTTAAGCTACAGATTCTTCATACATCTCTCTTAAGGCAGGGAGGGGAGAGTTGTTGGGTGCTGGGGGCACTATGAAAGGAGAAGAATCCGTTGACACAAGGACTCTTTGTAAGACAGAGTTAATATATTAGAAATAATATTATTTATAATTCCTTTATAGGAATATTTATTATTTTAGTGTAACTTTTCTTCTCTTTTAATTAATATTTCATAACTCTTCCTTCTCACTGCTCTTCTCCAAAAGGGTGTTTTGCAGAAATAAATGAGGAAACAGCCATCGTGCTCTAACAGAAAAAGGAGGCAGGAATAAAGAAAAGAAATTGATGCTGATTGCAATAACAAACAAACGCAATGAATTAAACTGACAAGAAGTTCTCATGCAAAAATAAAAGTGCAGGAAGACTTGATGCATACAGTCAGTGTCTTTCCTCAGAGAAAGTGACATGTCATCATTCATACGGGAACATGGTGGCAACAAGTTTATATAGTTAGATGTATAAAAGGGAAGAGCTGTAAAAGCTTCAATATAAAACTTTGCTATTAAGGTGCTTAAAATCGAAGACAAGGACTTAGATCTTATTCTCTGATTGCCTTATCACTCAGCAATTGGAGGCCTCTGCTTTCATCAATTCTGCCTCTTTACTGTCTTGTGAATGTGCCAGTCATCTCCACCTGAAATACCCTTCTATCTTTTTCCAGTACTTCCCATTTTTCCAGACACAGCTTCAGTGCCATCTCCTGCACGAAGCTTACCTTGACTGCCCCACCCTCACTGATTTATCATTGCTCCAAATTCTTCTGCAGCATCAACAACCTGTGCCACACAGTTTGGTCCTTATTTATATATTGTCATACATAGTTCACTGCTGTTTCATGTGTTTGTTTTATCACATCTATATTATATTATAACTTCTTGTGGAAAAACAACATTAGTATGTCTTCTATATCCCTCACATTGCTTATCACTCTTCCAGGTAATTAGTAAGATATTCCATAAGCATTTGTAAAATAAATTATAATAATGATCATACTAACAGCTAATATTTATTAAGTTATATGTACCAGACACTGGACTTTGATTAATTTAATCTCGATTAATTTAACCTTCACAGTAACTCTACGAGGTGTGTTATAATTCATATTAATGACATTAATATTAACCCCATTTTATTTATGAGAAAAGTTAAAGTTTAGTTTAGTAACAAACAGGATCATGGTAGTGAGCATGCATCTCAAAGAAATATGCTATCCAGAAAAGATATGAAAACTACTACAATCTATGAAAAGTGTCCTAAGTAAAAGAGTAGGGAAAGTAGAAAGGCTAACTACCCAGTTAATGCTTCAAATTCTCTAAACTCTTAGGGGTCCTCAAAGTCAATACCTCTATCCCCACCTGGAACTCACAGGCAAGTGCCACACAGTAGGCACACAGTAACCCTGAACAGGTGAACTTCCTGTTATAAAAAATACACTTCAGGGCTTCCCTGGTGGCGCAGTGGTTGCGCGTCCGTCTGCCGATGCAGGGGAACCGGGTTCGCGCCCCGGTCTGGGAGGATCCCACGTGCCGCGGAGCGGCTGGGCCCGTGAGCCACGGCCAATGAGCTTGCGCGTCCGGAGCCCGTGCTCCGCAACGGGAGAGGCCACAACAGAGGGAGGCCCGCATACCAAAAAAAAAACAAAAAAACAAAAAAAAATACACTTCATAGCCTCTCTCACATTAAAAAAATAAATAAGTAAACTGTATGGAATCCACCATTCTCTTCCTAATTTTATTAGAATAAAATAGTCATTACTGGGGCTTCCCTGGTGGCACAGTGGTTGAGAGTCCGCCTGCCGATGCACGGGACACGGGTTCGTGCCCCGGTCCGGGAAGACCCCACATGCCGGCGGAGCGGCTGGGCCCGTGAGCCATGGCCGCTGAGCCTGCGCGTCCAGAGCCTGTGCTCCACAACGGGAGAGGCCACGACAGTGAGAGGCCCGCGTACCGCACAAAAAACAAACAACAACAACAAAAATAGTCATTACTGAAGAAGGAAATGACAGTGGTCTTATTTTTAAAATACTAGGAGTTCCCTGGTGGTCCAGTAGTTAAGAATCCGCCTTCCAATGCAGGGAACGCAGGTTTGATCCCTGGTTGGGGAACTAAGATCTCACATGCCGCGGGCAACTAAGGCCGCACACCTCAACTACTGAGCCCACAGCGCTATCGAGCCCGCATGCTGTAACTAGAGAGAAGCCTGCACAAGCAACGAAAGATCCCGCTGCCGCAACAAGGACCTGACGCAGCCGAAAATAAATAAAATTTTTTTGAAAAATAAATAAAATTTTTAAAAAATAAAAAATACTAACTGTCCCTCTCCGTTAAGCTCACTGCCCCCCAGCAGAATTCAGAACTTGGTCTTAATATTATCAAAACAAAGATCCCCAGATTAAAACATTAACTAAAGTTTTAATTAGATAGAACAGTCCCTTGTTCATTTAGGAAGATAAAGGGTCAAGTGTGATAATTTCATGAGTCCTCTGAGGAGATGATACTTCAGTAAATAAATGTGTAATATATATGTGACATATAACAAATATAAATTATACATATACATAATACATCTATACTATAAAGTAATAAACCATGTTTACCAAATCAGATATATAAAAGATCACTGCTGAAGCAAACATGATTCCAAATTTACCTTTTCTCTCCCTGAATCCTCTTTAACTAACAGTAGATTTAGGCTAATCTGTGGATGACTAACCCTATAATAAAGTATCTGCTGTATCAAAAGACAGGATGCTACACAGAAAACAATTATGAATAATGAGTAAACAAATTAAAAACATCTAGCTCAAAAGTAATGACCACAGAAACGCTATCTAAAGAGCCTTAAACAAGACAGAAAGACTGTGATTAATCCCACACATCCAGATTCTATTTCTATTAATCAGTTCACAACGGTTGTTCTAAGAATAGGGAAGATAACAGAGGGCCTAGAAGTATGGCTGATTTACCAGAATCCCATGGGATCAAGAAACACATTTTACATTAAAGATTTTTTCCTCATAAAAGTTTGCTATTCTGCATTTGCAAACTGTTAGACCCAAGAGACAAAACTCCTACCCTCTAAGACTCAATTTTTTTCCTCCAGTTACAATTTATTTTAAAGAATTAAGAATGGGGTTCAGTTTTGAGTGACTATCATTCTATGGAAATAAACTTTTCACAGTCAATTTTTAAAAAATACATGTAGGAAATCAATGATACTCTTATGATTTGTGAAAATTTAAAATGTAAAATGTCTAGTAGCACAGTAGGCCTTTGCCAAGGATAAAAGATGCCAAGATAAGAATGTAATCCTTAAAGCCTTCTTAATTTCTAACTTTAAAAGATATACATGCTGTGTGAATAGAACCAGGTAACAAGCGTTTCCAACCCTTGCTACCAATACTCCAGCCAAAGTAGACAATATCAAGCATCTTTCTTTCCTATGTTTGATCTCATAAAGGATATAATTATCAGTAAGAGAAGGAAAAAGACTGCTCTCCATAAACAGTACAGGTATTAACTCTGCTATTCCTCCTCCCTCACAAAATTTGCTAGGTAGAAATCCATTTAGGAAAAAGCGAACCCAGTGGTCATATCCTCTAGGTTCTTCTATCTTAAAAGTTTGAATTATATATTTTCTCATTCTGTCAAATGTTACGACCAATGAAAAATATTTTCAAAGCACTAAGTCAGTCACAGCTATGAAAAAAATTAGGAATTACACCTGACATATAGGACATATAAGATGCAAAAGATCTATCTTATATCTACTATCTTTGTACTTCATGAAGGTGCTGACTGGCTGTGCTAAAAAGAAATAAACCACGTTTCAGGGAATAAGCATCACTTGGTTTAAGCAGAGCTAAATCTACAACAGAGTGATTTCATCAAAGGATTAAGAAAATTATTATAGTGAGCTCTTTATGACTTCTTAGGGGAAGAGAAAAGAGGGTGGAAAGGGTGAGGAAGAGGACAAGTGAAGAAGTCAAAAACAAAAAAAAATACACTTCATAGCCTCTCTCACATTAAAAAAATAAATAAGTAAACTGTATGGAATCCACCATTCTCTTCCTAATTTTATTAGAATAAAATAGTCATTACTGGGGCTTCCCTGGTGGCACAGTGGTTGAGAGTCCGCCTGCCGATGCACGGGACACGGGTTCGTGCCCCGGTCCGGGAAGACCCCACATGCCGGCGGAGCGGCTGGGCCCGTGAGCCATGGCCGCTGAGCCTGCGCGTCCAGAGCCTGTGCTCCACGACGGGAGAGGCCACGACAGTGAGAGGCCCGCGTACCGCACAAAAAACAAACAACAACAACAAAAATAGTCATTACTGAAGAAGGAAATGACAGTGGTCTTATTTTTAAAATACTAGGAGTTCCCTGGTGGTCCAGTAGTTAAGAATCCGCCTTCCAATGCAGGGAACGCAGGTTTGATCCCTGGTTGGGGAACTAAGATCTCACATGCCGCGGGCAACTAAGGCCGCACACCTCAACTACTGAGCCCACAGCGCTATCGAGCCCGCATGCTGTAACTAGAGAGAAGCCCGCACAAGCAACGAAAGATCCCGCTGCCGCAACAAGGACCTGACGCAGCCGAAAATAAATAAAATTTTTTTGAAAAATAAATAAAATTTTTAAAAAATAAAAAATACTAACTGTCCCTCTCCGTTAAGCTCACTGCCCCCCAGCAGAATTCAGAACTTGGTCTTAATATTATCAAAACAAAGATCCCCAGATTAAAACATTAACTAAAGTTTTAATTAGATAGAACAGTCCCTTGTTCATTTAGGAAGATAAAGGGTCAAGTGTGATAATTTCATGAGTCCTCTGAGGAGATGATACTTCAGTAAATAAATGTGTAATATATATGTGACATATAACAAATATAAATTATACATATACATAATACATCTATACTATAAAGTAATAAACCATGTTTACCAAATCAGATATATAAAAGATCACTGCTGAAGCAAACATGATTCCAAATTTACCTTTTCTCTCCCTGAATCCTCTTTAACTAACAGTAGATTTAGGCTAATCTGTGGATGACTAACCCTATAATAAAGTATCTGCTGTATCAAAAGACAGGATGCTACACAGAAAACAATTATGAATAATGAGTAAACAAATTAAAAACATCTAGCTCAAAAGTAATGACCACAGAAACGCTATCTAAAGAGCCTTAAACAAGACAGAAAGACTGTGATTAATCCCACACATCCAGATTCTATTTCTATTAATCAGTTCACAACGGTTGTTCTAAGAATAGGGAAGATAACAGAGGGCCTAGAAGTATGGCTGATTTACCAGAATCCCATGGGATCAAGAAACACATTTTACATTAAAGATTTTTTCCTCATAAAAGTTTGCTATTCTGCATTTGCAAACTGTTAGACCCAAGAGACAAAACTCCTACCCTCTAAGACTCAATTTTTTTCCTCCAGTTACAATTTATTTTAAAGAATTAAGAATGGGGTTCAGTTTTGAGTGACTATCATTCTATGGAAATAAACTTTTCACAGTCAATTTTTAAAAAATACATGTAGGAAATCAATGATACTCTTATGATTTGTGAAAATTTAAAATGTAAAATGTCTAGTAGCACAGTAGGCCTTTGCCAAGGATAAAAGATGCCAAGATAAGAATGTAATCCTTAAAGCCTTCTTAATTTCTAACTTTAAAAGATATACATGCTGTGTGAATAGAACCAGGTAACAAGCGTTTCCAACCCTTGCTACCAATACTCCAGCCAAAGTAGACAATATCAAGCATCTTTCTTTCCTATGTTTGATCTCATAAAGGATATAATTATCAGTAAGAGAAGGAAAAAGACTGCTCTCCATAAACAGTACAGGTATTAACTCTGCTATTCCTCCTCCCTCACAAAATTTGCTAGGTAGAAATCCATTTAGGAAAAAGCGAACCCAGTGGTCATATCCTCTAGGTTCTTCTATCTTAAAAGTTTGAATTATATATTTTCTCATTCTGTCAAATGTTACGACCAATGAAAAATATTTTCAAAGCACTAAGTCAGTCACAGCTATGAAAAAAATTAGGAATTACACCTGACATATAGGACATATAAGATGCAAAAGATCTATCTTATATCTACTATCTTTGTACTTCATGAAGGTGCTGACTGGCTGTGCTAAAAAGAAATAAACCACGTTTCAGGGAATAAGCATCACTTGGTTTAAGCAGAGCTAAATCTACAACAGAGTGATTTCATCAAAGGATTAAGAAAATTATTATAGTGAGCTCTTTATGACTTCTTAGGGGAAGAGAAAAGAGGGTGGAAAGGGTGAGGAAGAGGACAAGTGAAGAAGTCTGAGGGTGAGGGTTTTCATTCTTTCAGGCAAGGAAATGGGTAAGAACTGTTCTCAGAAGAGAGTTAAACAGTTCTCTGAAATATGGAGCTACAAACTAGGTGAAATCCTAGCTGATATCACTTTACTTTAATTTAGAGATACTTTGAAGGCAGTCATTTTCCAAATCATGACAAATGCTATTATCTAAAGCATTCACACCCCCTCCAAAGTACAAAATGCCTTCAAAGCCATAGGTACTATGTTTTATGTTGGAACAATAGACTCTACCCTCAAGAATATTAATTTTTAGTGAAAGACACCAAAAACATTAAGCTCCATAATTCAATACAATACGCTGAATACACAGAAGGACCAATGGACTCAGGCTCCACGGGTCCACCAGGTAAGACGTCATTTCCCAGTAAAATTTGCTTCTCTTTCTCATGTTCTTTTTTCTTTCTTTTTTTTTTTTTTTTCAATAGTACTTCGGAATTGAAGCCAGATCAATACATATTGTAATTTAGGTTGAAGAGCTTAAGATTCTCCTGGACCAGGCAGGAGGTTCCAGTGAAGGCAGGGTTGGGGGAAGGAGGTAGCCTTTCAGATTGTGCAGTCCAAGAGCTCTCTCTTCCATGCCACAGTGACAAACTATTTCTTTCAAATCCATTTTTTGCATCACTGAGTACAGGAGGGCTTCTGCAGCCAGCACAGTTCACCCTAGTTGCCTGGTTACCTCAGTGACCACTGTCCCAGGGGTAACAGCCCTGCTTTCTAGGGCACAAACCAAGGAAGGCCAAGTGAGGACACAGCCAGAAGAGGGTCCTCACCAAGAACCCAACCACGCTGGCTCCCTGATCTCAGACTTCCAGCCTCCAGAACTGTTAAGAAATAAATGTTGTTTAAGCCACCGAGTCTGTGGTATGTTATAGTAGCCTTAGCAAGACACCCTAAGATTAAATATACTTTCTAAAATGTATTTATAATATGAATTTGTTAAGCAATAAAAGTGAACTTCTACTCAACCTGTGTACAAACTATATCCAGAATTCCAAGAGTCAAATCTAAAGTAACAAGGTTTTATTACACGTGTATTTAAATGCACTATATTTGGTCTAAAGGTTAAGACTACTGCCTTTATCCTTTTCTATTAAAAAAAAAGATGACCGATGGAAATTATAGAGAATCTAGGATTCACAGAGTATAGAAAACCCTATAGAAAGGAGGGTGTCATAGAACATAAGCACTATTCTAGGTTTGGGGGACCAAAGCTGAGGTACTTCTTTGATGTGTCAAGAAAAGCCCTTTTCTATGGACCATTTCTATTTCCCTAGCTACACAATAAAGGTTTTAAACTATTAAAAAAAAAAAAAAGACCAATAGATCTACTATCATAAATGGAACAAAATATAAATAAAAGATGGTATTTGCATAAAATGGCTCTTTTATGTATTAGACACCAGATTTTAATTGTCCTTCATATTTTCCAAGCATATTTAAAATTCTTCTCTTTTTTAAATGCTGCCTTGCAACCATATTAATCTCAATAGAAAAGTACAATCTGTTCATGACTGCTGGTAAATAGAGGTCTAGACAGCAAATGATCTCTGAAAGGACGTATTTCCATTGAATAATAAATCTAAGGCACTTTGTACTATCCTATTATATACAAATGTAAGGAGGACAACAAAATAACACGAGTGAAAGGAAAATTTTAAAGAAAAAGTTACACTCTCTCTCCTTGCACAAGTTAGGAAAAAAATTACATAGGTTTCCAAAGACTCAAAATTATAACCTAAGGAACATACTTCATAGTGATTTTTTTTTAAGCCAGATTATTCTTAGTGAATTCTTTTCGCTTAAGATAAAAAAGGCAGATATTACTAATGCACTTAAATGTTTTCTTGGGTAGAAATGACACAATACATTTTCATCTAGAAATAAACCATTTTACTTGTTTCCTTCATCATTTCTAACTTAAAAAAACCCAGAAATCTAGCTTTGTTTTTGAATAATCTTGAGACAAGTTTTAATCCTTCAATGTTCAGCCTTTCAATATTTTGTACAAATAAACCCAAACTACTAATATGTTATCCAAAATGATTTCCCCCAAAGCTTCAATTACAAAAAAAGATTTTATTACAGCTTTGGCATTTAGAAATTTGCTTTCTAATAATCATCTATCAAGATTACATACTATCTACTTAGTTATTTCTTTGTAATTTTTCTATATAATTGTATTCTTTTATTATTTAGGAACACCCAAAGACACTTTGCCAAGAATAAGATACAGCTTAGTCTATATCTTGACAATCTATACAATCCAGTATGTATGCTCAATTATATATTGCATATTCTGAGAAGGGTAGTTACAGTACAGTAGTATTATTTAGCATGTATTACTGGTTGCATTTTAATAATAAAAGCTGCCTAATAAATGAACTAACCTTTGTGTAGTAGTTTACAGTCTATAGACGCCCTTCACACACATTATATCTCATTAACAATTCTATGCAGTCCTGTTCAATGGGCCCTAACCTATCAACTCACTTTGGATAACTATTAATTTGGTACATCTTAATAAAGTTAACAGGCTTCATGTGGCATGTTCATGCAGAGATGCAGGTTTTAGCACTAAGGAGTTTAAATTAAAATTAAGGATTTTTAACAAATCCTTGAACACAGTGATCTTACTTATAAATATCTAAGTGGATAAACTATTAAACAGAAAGGTTATAAGAATCATTCGTTAGTTCTCTCATTCATCCATTTATTTATTTTTTGAGCACCTACTATGTGGTAGGCACTGTTCTGGTTAGACTGGTCATCTAGATGGCATGTATTACAATGTAATTTATATTTTAAAATAATTGATCAGTGATCATCTGATTTTTCACCATGCAAATTAGAAGATTACTGGGGAAACAAAATCTTAATAATTCTAACCAGGTGAAGAAAACTGACTAGGAATAGACAACACTAAAAATAAATACGTAATTTGACAGCCTAATGAGAAACAAGCTAAACAGAAATAAAATCAACATATCCATATTAAAAAACAGATATCAGAAAGGGGTCACGTGTTTGTCTTGTCTTCAGGGAACTGAATTCAATCCAAAACATCTACCTGAGAATAGGCAATGTAGAACAATTAATTTATGAGGTACTCTAGGGGTCAAGTTAACAGCTCACAATAATGTAAGGCAAAATACAGCAAATTTCAATAACAAAACATTATGGGACTTCCAAGGTAGAGGAGAATTAATTTGGAGTGAGGAATAAAGTTTATAATAACTTGGTTTTGTTACAGGTATTCCTAATCTTGGACAACTGAGATACAGACTTTAATTTTTAACTTGTTTAGTATCACCTCAAATGGAGTCATTTAAAACAAAAACCTACTGTGAAAAAAAGAAGCACTGAATTGGAAAGCAATACATTATTACCCAATTTTACCTGGCATTGATTAGAATTTTAACAATAGAATACAAAAGAAGAAAAGGTGAAAAGAAAAAAATTAGCAGAGAAGAAATCTCCATGGTGCTACATTATCAATAATGAACTGCTATATGAAGATTCTAATTCCCAAAGACAAATCTGCAAATATGCTTCCATGATCAATATATTTAGCAGAATAGGAGCTAAATCTAGAACACAGACTCTTAATTTTTAGTAAAAAATTCTTCCTAACATATTATAACAAACTACTCTAAAATATTCTATATAAATATTTCAAACTAACAGAAGACTAATATGGAATGAAATTTAATTTTAATAAACCAGTTTCCAAGTTCCAACTTATTTTACACAGTTAGTAGTCTTTAACATGATAAGCACTGACAGTTTGTAAATAAACCTACCATAAATTTTCAATTGCATTTGTGCACTATATAAAGTGTAGATATGTAATATATTTAATGGCAAGTATATGCACTATATTTATGTTTGTTATACATATCACATTTTTCAGTTTTCCTTTAAATTGTAAAAAAATTCATATAACTATCATATTTCTTAAGGAGAAATTCATATTTTTTGAAATTACTGTCTTGTATTACAGACTTTCTATTATGCTGTATATGAAAAAGGGGATATGATAATGATGAAACATTCCTGATGCATCAGACTGGAAAATTAGACATTTACAGACCATGTCTGAAGCTAAAGTTCTAATTGGATAACCCCTTTTCCCCCCTTGCTCTCATTTTGAAAGATATATAAATTTAATTTGGTTACTGGCATGGTCTATTGGACTCAACACAAGATAGTGGTTAAAAAAAAAATATTTAGAATTCCAATCTTGGTCTATTGTGCCGGTTCTAATCTCAGTTCACTGAACGCTCTTGGATAAGTCATAACTAAATGACATTTTTCAATTTTCCCATCTGTAAAATGGAGATAACTGTCCTACCTCATGAAGACATTACTTACTTTAATTAACTGGGTAAAATACTGTGAAAATCAAAAAATGATGAAAACGTTCAGTCCAATTAAAATTTAAACTTAAGTCATTATTCAAACCAAAGAGTCTTAAAATGTACTTCTTAAAAATCTAAATTGAATACTCTAGTAGCATTTGTTGAAAATCACCTGACTCATCTGCACCTTCACCTTTCAAAGGGTGTGGAGTAGCATCAAAGTGACAACTTACAATTTAGAATACATTGACCAGCTCACGAGCTCCAGAGGTGATCTGTGGTTATGTAATAAAAGCCCAGGCTCATTGACAAACCACAGCACAATTAAAAGATAAATGATCATCCAAGATAAACTGAATGTAACAGAACCAGTTAACAATGGAAATGATAGGAAAAGACTGACGTTATTGTCAATACAATACATTCAATCTTTCCTCGTCTAAATCATAAATTATGTTTATGAAAAGGTGTCGAAATTGATATATTTGAAAACTAACTTGGTAGAAATGCTGCAAGTGTTTATTTGCATTTTCCTTTTCTCAATTCACAAAGCTTTTGGAGACAAACAGCCTTCCTAAAGAAATATGCACCACTTTTAACTAATTCAATAAGTAATTAGTGAGCAACTACAGTATCAATTGTTCTTAAAAGGTTATGCATAATTAAATTTTATAAATTAAATTATATGTTACTGGGACTTCTGCTTCCGGGAAGACAGATCAGACAAACTTTTCTCTATTCCTCCCACTAAGTAGAACTAAGAACCAGGGACATTGTATACAACACAAACATAAGCTGGGGCGAAGTGAGAGCGGCATGGACATATATACACCACCGAATGTAAAATAGTTGGCTGGTGGGAAACAGTAGCACAGCACAGGGAGATCAGCTTGGTGCTTTGTGATGACCTAGAGGGGTGGATAGGTATTTATTAAATGTTGCTGATATGCAGAATGATAGATCCTAGGGGAAAGAGAACAACAGCTTATTATTCCAAGGAGCATAAGGACAAGATAAAAGAAAAAATATTCAGTCTATTCTTGTCATTCACAGTAGTTATGTTCTATAACGTCACCAGGAACACTAAATTAGTGAATACGGAACCACTGCTTCTAGGGGAAATACAGCATTAGGTTCCTGCAATCCTCTGATCATATTTTTGTCAACCAAATAACATATAACCTTGTTTTCTGTGTGTTTCTGTTTAAAGACACATTATTTAATATATATTGTTGATTCATTAACACTGAACTCACATCCAACAACACTATAACTCATGCCTGAATAAAGCTTATCTAACACACGTATTTTCTCTGAAAGGGAAATCACAGCTTTCTTGCACTTAGGAACACTAGATAGCACTTCAGCGCTACACTTCGAGGCCCAGTGAAATCACCAAAATGTGAAAAACATAACACCACAAAAAAAAGACACTTGTTTACAATATGAGAGTTAAAACAAGAAAGCAGAGCATTGCCTTGTTCAACCTCAGCTGGGAACGTGTACATCGGATGACTCTTAATGTCTGTCCCCCTGTGCATATCCATGAATGATTGTGAAAGCACTGCAAGGTTACAAATAAATTTTAGCTAGTAGGTGAATCTGCAACTGCAGAATCTGTGAATAATAAGGATCAATTGTATATATTCAATCACAAAAATTTAGAGCAGAAAGTGACTTTAGAGATCATCTTTCCAATGTTCTCATTTTTCAGATGCGAAAAGTAAGAGGTGGAAGAGCTGCATGATATAGGTAAGGTCAGAATCTAATTAATGCAAATCTCCAAAGTCAGAACATATGGCACTTCAGAGAATGAAGAATATTCTTCAATTTTCCTCACAGGAGATCCAGAAAGTTGCATGTATCAGGACGAAAGTCCCTGATAAGGAAAACCACTGTAGTCTACTCTTCAGAGCCAGTGGCCAAGCAGAAAGTCTAGAAATTGGCCTCCCATGAAACTTCAGCTTGACCTTGTCAAAGTTAAGATAGGGGATGATAACTAGCCAACTTAAGTATAGGTTCTGGTACCAGGTTCAAAACACTATATTATTAGAAAATTTAGCAACTAAACTTCAAAACTCAATGATGAGCTTTGATATTTTTCTTTTCTAATATATATTTGGATTGATTATACAAAAAGAAAATAGCCAAAGCCCACAGATGGGGGGAAAAAAGAGAATTACCCCAACAGACCAAAGTTTGGCTAAGTGATACCCAAAGTGATGGGTGATTATAATTCACTTAAGATAAAGTTAGCAAATTAAAAGGAATTTAGTGAAATGTTTATGATCATTCTTACAAGAAATAAAGACAAGCATAATTGGTAACCTGCCAAATTCAAAATTTTAGAGTACAACATATTTCTCAACACAGAAAGATCAGTGGAACAAAATAACTGTTCTGGACAGATGTTAGAATATATAAAAATGTGGTACAAAATACAAATTGCATCATACCAGTTCTGAAAACAAGCTGAATATTTAAAAAAAAAAAAACAAAAACTAAACTTGAATCCAAAGGTGAATTCTCAGTTCTCATTACTTTGGGGCATTATTTGACCAAAGTCATTACTTCCAATTCCTTGCTAAGCTTTTTTCAACAACCTTCTTTGCTAATTCATCTTCTCCCAGCCTCTAAAAATGTTGACAGGCCCCAAAGCTCAATCCTTCATCCTCTTTATCCACATTTATTCCTTTGGCTATATCATCCAGTCTCATAGTTTTAAATTCCATCCATATACTGACAGTGTCCAAAATAAATCTCCAAAATTCTAAATTCATTATATTCATCAGCTACTTGACATATGAAGATGGTTAACTATTACAATATCAAACTCAACATACTCAAAACTGAACTTTCAATCTTTCTTCCTAAACCCACTCTTCCACATTCTTCTCCATTCTCAGATGATGGCAACTTCATCTTACTGCTCAGGCAAAAATCCTCGACTCCCTGACTCCTCTCTCTTTCTCTCACACCTGTCAGCTCTATGTATCAGTTATGGTTTAACCTGGGGATCAGAACCTTCTAGTGATATGGCATCAGGAATTTATTTTAAGGATCAGACCTTATACCACTGTAGGAGAAGCTAAGGAGTACAGATCACAAAGGATATGATTGGAGGATCAGAGAAAAGTCACTAACCAGGGACCATTCAGGGGCACCTGTGAAGAAGTTTGTGGAAACCTGTTGCCTCTATGTTTGACGGTGGGCCTGAAAATAGTGATGGCAGGGCAGAGTTGGGAAGAAAAGAATGTACCACAAGCTCCTAAAACAGTTACTAGCAAAGAGAAGGTGCTTAATATTTATTTGTTTATCAAATGAATCAACTGAAGTTCTGGAAGGAGAGAAGAAATGAGGCAACGGTAACATCTGAATAAATAATGGCAAGAAATATTCAGAACTGATGAAAAACAATATAACATATTTTCCAGAAGCCAAATAAATTTCAGTTAGAAAAACAAAAATCCATACCTAGACTCATCATAGTGAATCTGAACTACACGAAACACAATGATTGGCTATTAAAAGTAAAACAGAAAGAAAAAAAGGTTATCTTCAAAGGAGACAATTGTACTGACAGCTGACTTCTCAACAGTAACATTGAAAGTCAGAAGACACTGGAATGAAATCAATATGCTAAAGGAAAAATAACTGTTTACTTCAAATTCAATGTCCAATGAATAGGGTAAACTAAAGACTGTCATAAAAACAATGGAAATTAGCTACTAGCAGAGTCTAAAAGAAATGTTAGAGAATATAACTACTGACAGAAGTTTAATAATTCCACATAGAAGGTATGAGATAATAGAGGGGATGCACAACAAAAGAAGTTGTAAATAAGAAAAGTAATCAGGCTTCCCTGGTGGCGCAGTGGTTGAGAATCTGCCTGCCAATGCAGGGGACACAGGTTCAAGCCCTGGTCTGGGAAGATCCCACATGCCACGGAGCAACTAGGCCCGTGAGCCACAACTACTGAGCCTGCGCGTCTGGAAGCCTGTGCTCCGCAACAAGAGAGGCCGCGATAGTGAGAGGCCCACGCACCGCGATGTAGAGTGGCCCCCGCTTGCCGCAACTAGAGAAAGCCCTCACACAGAAACGAAGACCCAACACAGCCCAAAAATAAATAAATTAATTTTTTTAAAAAAGAAAAGTAATCAAATATTGGCTGTACATAATAAAAACAATAATGTATTATGGGCTTTAATAAAAAGGAAAAAAGTCAATAATTACACATAAGTTGGAAAGAAGTGAGTAGAATAAAAGTACATTATTTGGAAAGGTAAAAATGTCAACTTTAGACTTACTGAGTTAAATACACATGCTAAAATTTCTAGAGTAAAATTTCTAAAACACAACTTCAAATTGAGCAGGAAAAAAATGAGAAAAAACTATCAAAATAAAAGAAGGCAAGAAAAAAGAAGAAAATAGATACAGAAAAGGTAGGACAAATAACACAAAATAAGATGGTGACAATTTTTCATATTTTTGATTAATTTAAGTAAGTATAAAACACAAAATGCTCCATTTAAAAGATAAAATATAACCAAAGATAATAAATCCAGCTAAATGCTGTTTACAAGAGATAAATCTAAAATATAAGGAAAGAGAATAAAGTTAAAGGGTAAAACAACATATACAAGGTATATTTGTTTCCTAGGGCTTCCATAACAAAGTACCACAAACTGGGTGGCTTAAAACAACAATTTATTGTCTCACATTTCTGGAGGCTAGAAGTCTGAAATCAAGATGTTGACAGTGGGGGCTTCCCTGGTGGCGCAGTGGTTAAGAATCTGCCTGCCAATGCAGGGGACATGGGTTCGAGCCCTGGTCCAGGAAGATCCCACATGCCGCGGAACAACTAAGCCTGTGCGCCACAACTACTGAGCCTACGCTCTAGAGCCCATGAGCCGCAACTTCTGAGCCTGCATGTCGCAACTACTGAAGCCCGCGAGCCTGGAGCCCATGCTCCGCAACAAGAGAAGCCACCGCAATGAGAAGCCTGCACGCTGAAACGAAGAGTAGCCCCTGCTCATCACAACTAGAGAAAGCCCACGCACAGCAATGAAGACCCAACACAGCCAAAAAATTTTTTTAAATTTTAAAAAGATGTTGACAGAGCCATGCTCCCTCTGAAATCCATGGAAGAGAAATCCTTTCTTGCCTCTTCCTAGCTTCTGGTGGTTTGCCGACAATCCTTGGCATTCCATGGCTTACAGCTGCAGCATTTCAATCTCTGCCTCCCTCGTCACGTGGCCTTCTCACATGGCCTTCTCTCCTCATGCATCTCTATATCCCTTCCCCTCTAATTATATCTCTCTAATGACACTAGTCATATTGGATTAAGGGCCCACCCTATTCCAATATGACCTCATCTTCACTTATACCTTGATTGCATCTACAAAGATCCTATTTCCAAACAGAATCACATTCACAGGTACCAGGGCATGCAACATACCTTTTTGAGAGACACATTTCAACCTACTACAGTAGGCAAGCACTAACCAAAAAGAGAGAAGTGGGAAGAAAAAAGCTAACAGAGTTCTAGTAATGTCTACTAACATCAGACAATGAACTACGTGAGAACAAGGGTAGTAAGGTAAGATCAGTTAGAGGCTATTTCAGTAGTCCAGGTAATACAATGCTTGTTTGAATTAAGATCATGACTAGGGAACAAAAGAAAGTCAACATATTTAAGCAATATCCAGGAAGTAAAACTAACAGGACTTCACTGGATAACCACGTAAGGTAGACAAAGATGATTTATAGGTTTCTGGCTTGTAAAACTGATTAGAATATGTAATTAATCTCTATCTTCTAGCCAGTTACTTTCTAAAGCACAGATAATATCAATTCTTTTTATTGATCACTAACTCTCCATGGTTAGTCCTAATTCTCTACTCTGGTTTTCTTGGTCTATCACAATCTGGTCCTAGCCTACTTTATTCAAGTGTTCACTTCCATGAACTCTAGTGATTCAATAAATACTTCATGTAATTTCATGACTTTTTTCAGACTATATATCTTGAATGCCATGCCTATGTATTTACAAAGTTCTACTCAAATGAACCTTCTTCTATAGAACCTTCATTGTACTATTATTGACAATTTATATGTAATATAAGATTGTCTGGGCTTCTGCAGTACTTTACTAACACTGATAGTATAGCATCTGTCACACTGATATTTATCTACATCTGTCCCTCCAGTCAAGCTACTCATACCTTCAGGATAGGGCTTACCCGTCTTTTTATTCCCAGCACCTCACAATGTGGTTTGCACACAGACGGTTTTCAAGGAATGGTTACTGAATAGTGATCATTAATCAGTTTTAACTAGCACTGCTACTTACTATGCCAAAAGTCCAAAAGTAAATGGAAGACAAAGAGGATAGTGATTTCTTTTTCATTTTTATAAATTAGATTCTGAAAAAGATGAATAAAGGTCCTTGTTTCTTAGTAATGAATTCATGTAATTTACAGTTAATGTATTCTAAACTCCCTTGAGACTATGTAATACAGTCTATACTTTCTACTATAAATCCATATTTAAATGCTGAGGCAATTTTAAAATCTAAATAATACATAGTCCAGCTCTAGTTATGAAAGTTAAAACATTACTCAGAAGAGGTAAATTTGATGATATCTGAGGAACTCGTGTCACTGTATAATAGTCAGGAAAAATACTTTTGATACTAATGTGTTAATTTACTACAATTTAGATCATCAATTCTCAAACAATTAAATAAAAACAGAATGTACTTTCTTAAAAAGCTGCATAATCTAGACTTCCTCTGATGACTGAAAACATGCGTATGAAACCTGCAATGACTTCTGTTTATCAGCATGAACATGAACTATCTTTGAGCTGCAGATATAGAAAACTTCTTGTTGACAGAGGTTTCTAATTAAAATATTACAAGGTGGTAATGTACTATAAATACAATTGCTAAATCTGTAGTGTTTACCCTGAACAATGCTGGTATGTATATGTGCATTTAGAAAATCTAAAGCTTAAACTGTTATTACACAGTGAAATACATTACCTACATATAACTGAGTATAATTTTTTGAAAACAAACGTCATATATAACAGGTACCAATATAATAAAAGTAAGATACTGAAAACAACCGCTAGCAACACCACTTCATGAAGCTTTGCAAAATTCATGGATCATAATTGTTCTTACTATCCCATTATTCACACTTGGAAGTCCAGTTGGCTAAGATAGTTTTCTGATGTACACAAAGAACAAAATGAGCTCCTTCCATACCCTTCCCCCATATCCTTTCCCTTGAGATTCAAAGCTTAATATGAGTTCCATTTTCCAGAGATAAAAGGACTGCATTAACAATGATGTGCCCTAGCTTTCTTCTTTTTACAATAAATTACCATATTTATATTTTGAAGCTGTCATATGCTAGAGGATATTAAATATCCTCTTGTCATAATTAACTCTTTAAACCAAATTAAATGGCTTGGTTCAAAACAGACTGTGAGAGTTAAAAGAATATAATTCTATCACTAATTATCTTATAATGATTTTAATAATCAGAGCTATTTAATTTATTCCACAATTGCATTAAACAGAGAAATGCATAGTGGCTAAAAAGCTCAAATTTTTCCTCATTTTACCCATAAGATATAAACAAGATTTGAACTTGGGATGTTCAGCAATAAATTTATAGTAACTTCATCAATACTCCAGGCCAAATCCTAATACCACAAGCCGTAACAAATTGCTAATTTTAAAAATTCCATCCATAATTATATCAAATATAAGCCATTAGACTAAAACATAAGCATTTCGTTTTAAACACTATTGTTTCTGCAGTAGACTAATATAATGGCATTGAGAGTGACTCTCCTTTATGCATACGATACAAACTCAAGAAGGTCTATAGTAAAATACTATGTTCACAGACTGCTTGGATTAGTTTGAATCACATCCTCTCCGATATGATTCAAAGTAGGAACTACACTAGTATTTAATCTACACAATATTCCCCAGGGATATCTCCCAGGTAACAAGCTCCTCATAACGTAAAAGCTAACTTAGAAAAATTGCAATTAAGTAAAACATACATTAAATTAGAACAAATGACACAAGCAAAAGGTTCTCATTGTAATGAATAAGTTGAAATGAATAAATACTTAAATGCCAAAGAACCAAATGATAAAACAAAGGTAATACCAATTTCTCTTCAGTAAATTAACAAGTGAAGAAAAGTATTTTGACTCCAGTGACATTACAAGCACAAGTTTGTAAACCACATGCTCCTTTTCTCCTAGGTGCTTTGACTATATTTATTTTCAGTAGATGGCCTGAGAATGATTTTCTGTAGGAAGTAGGGAAGACAAAATCAAAGGGTTAAGAAGAATTACTAATACCTCGTAGACAGCCGGGCAGAGGAACTGAACAGCCAGCCACAGCTTCTCCTTCCCTCACCCGGCCCACTTGGAAATACAGCATAATCAAGAACTTGATACAGTAATCATTCAAAGGACCGAAACCCAAGGAAGCATTTGTCTTAAAAAATGTTTGCGTGATGAGAATATGTTCAAATAGGATAAACAAAGCAGGTACCATGGGCCATTTGCTAAAAACTAAAAGTAGCCATTGTTATACCCCTCCGACCAGCTAGCTATATGCCAAATAGCTCAGTTACTAAGTGTACTATGTAATAATATTGGTTATATTAGTATTTTTAACTAATTCTTTTAATAAACTGTAAATAAAAGAGTTAAGCATTTCATTCCAAAATAGAACAGAGGGGGGAAAAAAGAAAATGGCTCTGTTCAGCAGAGAAATAAGACTCTTTTTCCCCCTATAGTTTATTAGCTATATTCTTGCTGACTTAATCCTTTCTTATACAAGAACATTTTTTTCAGCAGTCTGAATATTTTACCACTATAATTTCTTTCTTAAAAATAATAACACTTATTCAAGTAAGCATGAGAATCAGATTATTTTTTTCTTTAAATAAATCTGAGCAAAAGGAAAAAAAAAACACTTTAGTCAGTAGAGTTAAGAGGACTTGTTCATACATTTTCAAGTAGAATCATGTAGTTGATTCCACTTACTTCATCATGCTACTTACTAAGCTAGCATTTCTCAACTTCAAATGCCCAGACCTGAGTTGGTTAAGATGCCTCTTATATTTAATCCTACAAAACCTCATAAAGCAATACTATTTTTGCATTTTAGGCCAGTAGCTTGTAATTGTAAAGTCTATAAAGGGCAGAACCCATATTTACTTTGTTCGCTCCTAGAACTGAATATAGAATATGAATAAATCTTCACAACAAATCTATGAGCTACTCACTATTACTGTGGACACTTTACAGATAAGGAAGCTTAAAAAGATTAAGTAACAACAGCAAGGAAGTAGTGGAGCTAGGATTTGGTTCTGTGCAGTCCTGGCCAAAAACCCATGTTCTTAACCACTATACATATTGTCAACATTATTTTAAGACATTTGTTACCAAAAAATTCTATACATAAAAATTTTGTGATTTCTGTTATTTCTTGCTCTCCAGGTGTTCAACAATTTATAATTAATTACACAAATTGAAGATATATGCATTTTAAAAGGGAAAAATTAACAGGGATTGGAATCAAACAGGAAATGATTCACAAACAAAAGTGAAATTTACACAGTTCAGGAAACAACAGAACTGTAGGATCGGCAAAAAGGGAATATGGACTTTTAAATCTACCTTACTGAAAACAACAAAAATAATAGCAATATATAAATGCTATATATATTAATATATATTTTACATATATTAGTTCATTTAAACCTCACAAAAGTCTTACAAGGCCAATTCCTATTTTACCAATGAGGAATCTGAGGCACAGAAACAAGGGCTGTGCTCAAGGTCACACAGGTAACAAAAAAATTTAAACCCAGGAAGCCTGGCTCTAGAACCTGTGCTCTAAATTATGCTATACAGATAATAAGTTTATACAGCTCACTATAAGTCACTGACATCGTACTGAAAAGTTTGCAATCTCCAAAACACAGACAACCATTGTAATCCTAGCTTTTCACAAAGACCACAATTTTTAGTTGGAGATTAGTTAATATAAACCCACAATAATTTTAAAGCAATGTGTAGCTTTCAGTTGAAAATCTGAATTGTATGTCTGTAAAGCTCAACACAATGTAAACTGCTAAGATATACACAATTTATTTTAGGCCATGATAAATCAACATTAAGTTAATATATTTGAATTTTCAGAAATGGTACTATAAGGAGGGAAAAGAGCAAAGTTTAGATTTTAAATGCCATCAACAGGACAGTTAATAGATTCTTCTATTTGCATTAAATTTTAATCTAAGGAGGGGGCCGGGAAGATGGCGGAAGAGTAAGACGCGAAGATCACCTTCCTCCCCACAGATACATCAGAAATACATCTACACGCGGAACTGCTCCTATAGAACACCCACTGAACGCTGGCAGAAGACCTCAGACCTCCCAAAAGGCAAGAAACTCCCCACGTACCTGGGTAGGGCAAAAGAAAAAAGAATAAACAGAGACAAAAGAATAGGGACGGGACCTGCACCAGTGGGAGGGAGCTGTGAAGGAGGAAAGGTTTCCACACACTAGGAAGCCATTTTGTGGGAGGAGACTGCGGGTGGTGGAGGGGGAAGCTTCGGAGCCACGAGGAGAGCACAGCAGCGGGGTGCGGAGGGCAAAGCGGAGAGATTCCCGCGGAGGATCGGTGCCGACCAGCACTCACCAGCCCGAGAGGCTCGTCTGCTCACCCGCCGGGGTGGGTGCGGGGGCTGGGAGCTGAGGCTTGGGCTTCGGTTGGATCGCAGGGAGAGGACTGGGATTGGCGGCGTGAACACAGACTGAAGGGGTTAGTGCACCACGGCTAGCCGGGAAGGAGTCCGGGAAAAAGTCTGGGCCTGCCGAAGAGGCAAGAGACTTTTTCTTCCTGCTTTGTTTCCTGGTGCACGAGGAGAGGGGTTTAAGAGCGCCGCGTAAAGGAGCTCCAGAGACAGGCGCGAGCCACGGCTATCAGCACGGACCCCAGAGACGGGCATGAGACGCTAAGACCGCTGCTGCCGCCACCAAGAAGCCTGAGTGCGAGCACAGGTCACTATCCACACCTCCCCTCCCAGGAGCCCGTGCAGCCCACCACTGCCAGGGTCCCATGATCCAGGGACAACTTCCCGGGAGAACGCACGGCATGCCTCAGGCTGGTGCAATGTCATGCCCGCCTCTGCCGCCCCTCACACCGTGCCCCCGCCCCCGCCTGAGTGAGCCAGAGACCCCTTATCAGCGGCTCCTTTAACCCCGTCCTGTCTGAGCAAAGAACAGATGCCCTCAGGCGACCTACAAGAAGAGGCGGGGCCAAATCCAAAGCTGAACACCGGGAGCTGTGCGAACAAAGAAGAGAAAGGGAAATCTCTCCCAGCAGCCTCAGGAGCAGCGGATGAAATCTCCACAATCAACTTGATGTACCCTGCATCTGTGGAATACCTGAATAGACAACGAATCATCCCAAATTGAGGAGGTGAACTTTGGGAGCAAGATAGATTATTTTTTTGCCCTTTTCCTCTTTTTGTGAGTGTGTATGTGTATGCTTTATTATTTTCTCACCTTTTCCGCTTTTTGTAAGTGTGTATGTGTATGCTTTTGTGTGAGATTTTGTCTGTATAGCTTTGCTTTCACCATTTGTCCTAGGGTTCTGTCTGTCCGTTTTTTTTTTTTACTTTTTTAACAAATTTTTTTCTTAATAATTATTTTTTATTTTAATAACTTTATTTTATTTTATCTTCTTCCCTCCCTCCTTCCCTCCCTCCTTCCTTTCTTTCTTCCTTTCTTCCTCCCTTCCTTCCTTCCTTCCTCTTTCTTTCTTTCTCTTTCTTCCTTTCTCTCTCTCTCTCTCTCCCTCCCTCCCTCCCTCTCTCTCTCTCTCTCTCTCTCTCTCTCTCTCTCTCTTTCTTTCTTTCTTTCTTCTTTTTCTCCCTTTTATTCTGGGCCGTGTGGATGAAAGGCTCTTAGTGCTCCAGCCAGGAGTCAGTGCTGTGCCTCTGAGGTGGGAAGGCCAACTTCAGGACACTGGTCCACAAGAGACCTCCCAGCTCCACGTAATATCAAACAGCCAAAATCTCCCAGAGATCGCCATCTCAACACCAACACCCAGCTTCAATCAACGACCAGCAAGCTACAGTGCTGGACACTCCATGCAGAACAACTAGCAAGACAGGAACACAACCCCACCCATGAGCAGAGACGCTGCCTAAAATCATAACGCCACAGACACCCCCAAACACACCACCAGACATGGACCTGCCCACCAGAAAGACAAGATCCAGCCTCATCCACCATAACACAAATGAAAAAGAATTCAGAATAATGATAGAAAAGATGATCCAGAATCTTGGAAATAGAATAGAGAAAATGCAAGAAACGTTTAACAAGGACCTAGAAGAACGAAAGAGGAAACAAGCAACAATGAACAGCACAATAAATGAATTAAAAATACTCTACAAGGGATCAATAGCAGAATAACTGAGGCAGAAGAACTGATAAGTGACCTGGAAGATAAAACAGTGGAAATAACTACTGCAGAGCAGAATAAAGAAAAAAGAATGAAAAGAACTGAGGACACTCTCAGAGACCTCTGGGACAACATTAAATGCACCAACATTCGAATTATAGGGGTCCCAGAAGAAGAAGAGAAAAAGAAAGGGACTGAGAAAATATTTGAAGAGATTATAGTTGAAAACTTCCCTAATATAGGAAAGAAAATAGTCAATCAAGTCCAGGAAGCACAGAGAGTCCCATACAGGATAAACCCAAGGAGAAACACGCCAAGACACATAATAATCAAACTGTCAAAAATTAAATACAAAGAAAACATATTAAAAGCAGCAAGGGAAAAACAACAAATAACACACAAAGGAATCCCCATAAGGTTAACATCGGATCTTTCAGCAGAAACTCTCCAAGCCAGAAGGGAGTGGCAGGACATATTTAAAGTGATGAAGGAAAAAAACCTACAACCAAGATTACTCTACCCAGCAAGGATCTCATTCAGATTTGATGGAGAAATTAAAACCTTTACAGACAAGCAAAAGCTGAGAGAGTTCAGCACCACCAAACCAGCTTTACAACAAATGCTAAAGGAACTTCTCTAGGCAAGAAACACAAGAGAAGGAAAAGACCTACAAGAACAACCCGAAACAATTCAGTAAATGGTAATAGAACCATACATATCGATAATTACCTTAAATGTAAATGGATTAAATGCTCCCACCAAAAGACACAGACTGGCTGAATGGAAACAAAAACAAGACCCATATATATGCTGTCTACAAGAGACCCACTTCAGACCTAGGGACACATACAGACTGAAAGTGAGGGGATGGAAAAAGATATTCCATGCAAATGGAAATCAGAAGAAAGCTGGAGTAGCAATTCTCATATCAGACAAAATAGACTTTAAAGTAAAAACTATAACAAGAGACAAAGAAGGACACTATATAATGATCAAGGGATCGATCCATGAAGAAGATATAACAATTGTAAATATTTATGCACCCAACATAGGAGCACCTCAATACATAAGGCAAATACTAACAGCCATAAAAGGGGAAATCGACAGTAACACAATCATAGTAGGGGACTTTAACACCCCACTTTCACCAATGGACAGATCATCCAAAATGAAAATAAATAAGGAAACACAAGCTTTAAATGATACATTACACAAGATGGACTTAATTGATATTTATAGGACATTCCATCCAAAAACAACAGAATACACATTCTTCTCAAGTGCTCATGGAACATTCTCCAGGATAGATCATATCTTGGGTCACAAATCGAGCCTTTGTAAATTTAAGAAAATTGAAATTGTATCAAGTATCTTTTCTGACCACAATGCTATGAGACTAGATATCAATTACAGGAAAAGATCTGTAAAGAACTACAAACACGTGGAGGCTAAACAATACACTACTTAATAACGAAGTGATCGTTGGAGAAATCATAGAAATCATCCCAAAACCTATGGGATGCGGCAAAAGCAGTTCTAAGAGGGAACTTTATAGCAATACAATCCTACATTAAGAGACAGGCAACATCTCAAATAAACAACCTAAACTTCCACCTAAAGCAATTAGAGAAAGAAAAACAAAGAAACCCCAAAGTTAGCAGAAGGAAAGAAATCATAAAGATCAGATCAGAAATAGATAAAAGGAATGAAGGAAACAATAGCAAAGATCAATAAAATGAAAAGGTTCTTTGGTTCTTTGAGAAGATAAACAAAATTGATAAACCACTGGCCAGACTCATCAAGAAAAAAAGGGGGAAGTCTCAAATCAATAGAATTAGAAATGAAAAAGGAGATGT
>NC_041223.1:70071959-70072214 GCF_002837175.3 Physeter macrocephalus | reverse complement strand
CTCTATGACATAAATCACAGCAAGATCCTTTTTGACCCACCTCCTAGAGAAATGGAAATAAAACCAAAAATAAACAAACGATACCTAATGAAATTGAAAAGCTTCTGCACAGCAAAGGAAACCATAAACAAGACCAAAACACCACCCTGAGAAGGGAGAAAATATTTGCAAATGAAGCAACTGACAAAGGATTAATCTCCAAAATTTACAAGCAGCTCAATAACAAAAACACAAACAACCCAATCCAAAAATGGG
>NC_041223.1:70070148-70070835 GCF_002837175.3 Physeter macrocephalus | reverse complement strand
TGAGAGAGTGGCATGGACATATATACACTACCAAATGTAAAATAGATAGCTAGTGGGAAGCAGCCGCATAGCACAGGGAGGTCAGCTCGGTGCTCTGTGACCACCTAGAGGGGTGGGATAGGGAGGGTGGGAGGGAGGGAGACGCAAGAGGGAAGAGATATGGGAACATATGTATACGTATAACTGATTCACTTTGTTATAAAGCAGAAACTAACACACCATTGTAAAGCAATTACACTCCAATAAAGATGTTAAAAATTTTTTTAATCTAACAAGAATCTATACTATAACCACTTTATTACAGCAGCTAAGGGAGATTCAAAACCATACTTTGAAAGCCTAAGACGTCATAAAAAAAATCATTGTAGACATTTTCAAAGATTGGTATTTACATTATACCTTTCAAGACATTCCACTCCATACTAAGCTTTGTAGAAATATTAGGAACACAATCAAGAAAAGAAATTAATTTGTCTCGTGGTTTTTTTTTTTCTTTTTTTTAACATCTTTATTGGAACCTCCATACTGTCCTCCATAGTGGCTGTATCAATTTACATTCCCACCAACAGTGCAAGAGGGTTCCCTTTTCTCCACATCCTCTCCAGCATTTATTCTTTGATGATGGCCATTTGGCTGGTGTGAGATGATATCTCATTGTAGTTCTGATTTGCATTTCTCTAATGATTA
>NC_041223.1:70066115-70069193 GCF_002837175.3 Physeter macrocephalus | reverse complement strand
TGTGCATTAATTTTGTATCCTGCTACTTTACCAAATTCATTGATTAGCTCTAGTAGTTTTCTGGTAGCACCTTTAGGATTCTCTATGTATAGTATCATGTCTCATGGTGTTTTAATCTCTTAGCCCCACTTCACTAATCACATGCTACAATTCTTATGACTCAGAGCCATGGCTACTCTCCTTTCAAACTATTACAGGCATACTTTTCCTAATGCTCTCTAACATACTGCATCTAACATAAGTATTAGATATAAACTCATTTATTTTGTGAAAACTGCTATAATACACAACATTCTCTCCATGAACAAAAAGTGTATTACTCCAGCTAACTGAATAATACATACTTTATGTAATAATTATCATGTTATATTTCATATTAAATACCCCGTTTTTGAAAACTGACACCCATGTTACATAAATAAATCATGTACCTATACCAATGTAACTTGCATATTGCTATCCAAAAAATCACCTTAAATGCTGACATTGTGGTGTGTTTTAAAGAGGACTAGAATCAAAAATAATTCATTTTTTTAATAAAAACATTCAAATAGGTAAAATTTTAAAATATATATATTTTTAAAACATACTAAGAATAAAAGCAAATGACAAACTACTAAACTGAATTACACTTTGCTATATTTAATTGCGATGGACAAATGGAAGGAAAAAATCAATAATATCATTTCTAACACAGAAAAGTGGACATGCTACATTTAGCCTCATGTAGCTTTAAGTGTTGCTAAGAATTACAATCTGTAAAAAGCAAAACAAAATCAACTTTCAAAATTCAATGAAACAATAAACAGAAACACACAAGGGTTTATACTCCTTAACTAAATATAAATACAGCATTTAAGCACAATAAAAGATTTAGTAATGAGGCAATTTAACAAATTTTACTTCACCTTTGAAGCCTTATTTCCAAAGAACCATATTCACCTGTGACTTTAAGAAAAAAAAAAAAGAAGAAGATGATGCAGGCGGCACCATCTGAATTAATCCCTCAGCCGCCACTGTTTAGAAGAGACGTGGTCTTCCCTAAGCCACTTCCAGAAAATGATATAAGCCTACACTCAGCTTGCATGACTTTTGATGTGGAGGTTCCAAAGTGAACCAGCAACCCAGAATTATCTGTATACCCAACACTTTGTCAGGAAGAATAATCTTGAGCTTACTACTTAGCAATATTTATCCAAAGATATTTTATATATATGGGGGGGAGAGGGAATGTGTTTGGGGGCAGTTTCAAAAAATATTGATTAATAATATTTAATTATTCATATTATTAGTAGTTAATAGTGTTAAAATAATATAATATTGATAATATTGGTTAATAATAAAATATTGATATTAATGTTAATATCAATGCATAGCTAAGATTAAATTAGAGAAATAATATTTTTGGATAAGTATTGATAAGCAGGAAAGTAAAGATTATTCTTCCTGACAAAGTATCTGGCATACAGATATTCTAGACTGCCAATATTTTTTTTTTTGCCAATATTATTTCTCTTATCTAATCTTTTATATTATTCTATAGAATACACATATTCTATCCAATCCTACAGTCAAAAGTTATCTATCTATCCTTGGATTAAACCAGGCCAACAGACAGTGAAATACCTAAACAACACTATTTGGGGTCCCAGATAATTGTTCTGGCTAAACTGTACTTTGCTATTAAGTCACAAACTCTTATTTAAGGATGTAAAATACTAACTACTCTATTTTTTGAAAACTGATACCCATATGACTTAATAAAATTCTTTTCTTAGTTAGGATTCACCACACTACACAGTATCTTTATTTGAAAATATACAGTCTCTTAAGAGACTTAAACTTCTGGAATCTGGATTCATATAACTCATCGTATATTCTTCATTCCATTAGCTACAAAAAAAGAAACCTGTGGTTTATCTTTGGCAAGTAAAAAGAATTTTATGGCATACATTGGTACACTTTTAACCTCTCTGCCAGCGTTATCTTATTTACTTTCTCTTTATGATTTTCTTGATTAAACATTTGTTTTGTTGTTATGTATTTACTTATATGAGATGCCATAAAAAATTGCGGAACAAGGTAAAATTAAACAAGGCTTTGGAAAAACAATGAAAATATTCATGCTAAAGCATTTTTTACTCTAAAATAGCAATCAGTGAACTCAAAAATGAACCAATAACCAATAAATGAAAAAATTAACACTTAATGAACATAATGAAAAACTGTAATGTAATTCCACAATTAAAACTCTACCCTAGATTAGCAGGCAAGATGGCGGAAGAGTAAGACACGGAGATCACCTTCCTCCTCACAGATACATCAGAAATACAGCTACACGTGGAACTTCTCCTATAGAACACCCACCGAACGCTGGCAGAAGACCTCAGACCTCACAAAAGGCAAGAAACCCCCCACCTACCTGGGTAGGCAAAAGAAAAAAGAATAAACAGAGACAAAGAATAGGGACGGGACCTGCACCAGTGGGAGAGAGCAGTGAAGGAGGAAACGTTCCCACACACTACAAGCCCCTACGAGGGCGGAGACTGTGGGTGGCGGAGGGGGAAGCTCCGGAGCCTCGGAGGAGAGCGCAGCAGCGGGGTGCGAAGGGCAAAGCGGAGAGATTCCCGCACAGAGGATCGGTGCCGACCAGCACTCACCAGCCCGAGAGGCTTGTCGGCTCACCCGCCGGGGCGGGCGGGGGCTGGGAGCTGAGCCTCGGGCTTCAGTTGGATCCCAGGGAAAGGTCTGGAGTTGGCAGAGTGAAAACAGCCTGAAGGGGCTAGGGCGCCACGGCTAGCCGGGAGGGAGTCCGGGAGAAGTCTGGAGCTGCCAAAGAGGCAAGAGACCTTTTCTTCCCTCTTTGCTTCCTGGTGCGCGAGGAGAGGGGATTAAGGGCACCACGTAAAGGAGCTCCAGAAACGGGCGCGAGCCGCGGCTGTCGGCGCGGACAGCAGAGACGGGCGTGGGACACTAGGGTTGCTGCTGCCGCCACCAAGAGACCTGTGTGCGAGCACAGGTCACTCTCCACACCGCCCCTCCCGGGAGCTCATGCAGCCCGCCACTGCCGGGGTCCCG
>NC_041223.1:70032583-70061704 GCF_002837175.3 Physeter macrocephalus | reverse complement strand
AGGGGTGGGATAGGGAGGGTGGGAGGGAGGGAGACGCAAGAGGGAAGAGATATGGGAACGTATGTATATGTATAACTGATTCACTTTGTTGTAAAGGAGAAACTAACACACTATTGTAAAACAGTTATACTCCAATAAAGATGTTAAAAAAATAAAAAATTATCACATACTTATATAATTCTTACAGTGTACTAAGCATTTTTCTAAGTTCTGTATACTTTAACTCACCTTATCCTAATGTAATCTGACAGTAGTATTAACTATGATTAAATGATTATGAAATAAAAAAAAAAAAAAAAACCCTACCCTAATAAAGTATAGATAAGTGTTTGCTATCCAATTGCAAACATGCAGTTTCCTTCAAAGGAAAAAAGTCTTGTTTCAAAACATTTAATTATAATATTAATGATCATATCTTATATTTGTAACACTGAACAGGATTAGTTTCAAGTAAAATGTATTTTTACTTTTACAATTTAACAAAGTTCATTTTTTTAATATTAGAAATAACTTTTTTTTAAGACTAAAATTAGTGAAGTTTAAAGGATGCTACCAACATGTTAGCTGTGATAGGTCAAAGAAGTAATCTGGGAAAATGAGATAGATTTATGGGTACATACATAAAGTATACTGTAGAAGTACTTTACTTTCTTTTTGTAAAGTATATGTAAAATGCCCAGTAAACAGTGAAGCCTTATGCAAACGGTATTATTTCATGTAAAAATCATGGGGAAACAAAGGGGCATACTTACCCTTCTCCTCCCATTCTTGTTATCTTTAGGCGAAAATCCACAGAATTCAAACTGGGAGGCTTCCATTTCAAAATATCATCACATCGACCAGGTTTATATTTCTAAAGTGAATTAAAATAATAGTTAATATGAAGCTAAAAAATTAAGCATTTGATTTATTAAATATAATATCAATTACTTTTCATTAAGCAAAATCACTACTTTTTTTCTGAATATAATTTTTGTTATTTTTAACTGATGAGTGAAGTTAGATATCAACCATCTTACTGATGGCCTCTTTTTCCTGCCAAAGCATTTAGACACTTGTTTGTGAAAGTCTCGAAAAATAATGAAACCTGTTATTCCCTCCAATCCTACTATAACTTAAAGGAAGTTTGATCATTTTTTAAAAATTTTGTTCCTTCTTATTCAATAGCTTTACTGTGGGATAATTCACAATTAATAAAATTAACTAATGAATTTTGTCAACTGGATACAGTCATGTAACAATCGCCAGAATCATGATATACAGCATTTCAATCACCCCCAAAAAGTTTCCCCTTGACAGCTGCAGTCAGCTCCCTGTTACCAACTCTCCGGCAAGAGTGACCTCTTTCTATCACTATAGTTGTGCCTTTCCTAGAATTCATAAGAAATTCTTATACAAGGTTTTGCTATATGCTGGTGCATATATTAGCTTGTTCCTTTTTATTAAACTGAGCAGGATTCCATTCTATGCATATACCACAAATTGTTTATGCATTTACAAGTTGATGGATATCTGGGTTGTTCCCATTTTTAGGCTACCAGGAATGATGCTGATCTGAACATTTGTGTGGACATCCGTTTTCATAACTTTTGGGTAAATACCCAGCAGTACAATGGCTGGGTCACATGGTTAATGTATGTTTAACTTTACAAGAAGCTGTCAAATCGTTTTCCAAAGTGGCAGTGACATCTTCCATTCCCACCAGTAATACATGAGATCAAACTGCTCCACATCCATCCTAGGACTAGGTATTGTCAGTCTTTTTAAATCTAAAGTATGTCTCATAATTTTAATTTGCATTTCTCTAAATGACAGATGTTGAAGATCTTCTAATTTGCTTATTTGCTGCTATCTGTGTATTTTCTTTGGTGAAGTGTCTGTTCAAAAATTTTCCCTTGTTTTTACTGGGTTATCTCCTTATAATTGACCTGGAAGAGTTGTTTACATATTCTGGATAAATAGCCTAGTTTGGATACATGTACTGCAAATATTTTCTACCAGTTTTTGTCTTGCCTTTCATTTTCTTAACAATTTCTTTTGAATATATTTTAATGAAGTCAAAATCAACTATTTTTTCCAGCTTTATTGAAGTATGATTGAGAAATAAAAAATTTAAGGTATATGACATGATGTTTTGATATATGTATACACTGTGAAATAATTACCACAATCAAGCTAATTAACATATCCATCATCGCACAGTTACTTGTGTATGTTGTAAGAACATTTAAGATCTATTCCCTTAGGAAATTTCAAGTATACTTTATTATTAACCACAGTCACCAGGCTATACATTAGGTTTCCAGAACTTATTCATCTTATAACTTAAAGTTTCTACCCTTTGATCAATATCTCCCCTCTTCCCCTACCCCCCAGCCGCTAGTAACCACCATTCCACACTCTAAGTTTGACTTTTTTTTTTTAAGATTCTATATATATATGAGCTTATTTCACTTAGCATAATGTACTCCAGGTTCATCCATGTTGTCACAATTGGCAGAATTTCCTTCTTTCTTAAGGCTGAATAATATTCCATTGTATATGTATACCATTATTTTCTTTATCCATTCATCCACTGATGGACACTTAAGTTGTTTCCACATTTTGGCTACTGTGAATATCGCTGCAGTAAAGATGGGAATGCACGTGTCTCTTCAAGATGCTGATTTTATTTCTTTTGGATACATATCCAAAAGTGGAACTGCTGAATGACATGTAAGTTCTATTACTAATTTTTTGAGAAACTTCCATATTATTTTTCATAAGAGCTATATCAATTTACAGTCCTACCAACAGTGCACAAGGGTTCCCTTTTCTCCACCAGCAAGTTATCTTTTCACTTTTTGATGATGGCCACCCTAACTGGTGTTAGGTGATATCTCAGTGTGGTTTTTTTTTTTTTTTGCAGTACGCGGGCCTCTCACTGTCGTGGCCTCTCCCGTGGCAGAGCACAGCCTCCGGACGCGCAGGCACAGCGGTCATGGCTCACGGGCCCAGCCGCTCCGCGGCATGTGGGATCTTCCCGGACCGGGGCACGAACCCGTGTCCCATGCATCGGCAGGCGGATTCTCAACCACTGCGCCACCAGGGAAGCCCCTCAGTGTGGTTTTGATTTCCATTTTCCTGATGGTTAGTGATGTTGAGCATCATTTCAAAATCATCAATTTTAAACTTTTACAATTTGTGCTTTTTGTGCCCTCTTTAAGGAATCTTGGCCTATCCTAAGGTCACTGCAATTTTCTACTACATTTTCTTAGAGAAATTTTATAGTTTTAACTCTTATTTTTAGGTATATGATCCATTAGAGGTTAATTTATTTATAAGATGTGAAGTAAGGTACTGTTTGTTGTTTGGCAGTTGGATATCAAATTCATCCAGCACCGTTTGTTAAAAGATTATCCTTCCCTCACTGAATTGCCTTGACATCTTTGTCAAAAATCAGTTGTTTATAGATATATATATATTTCTATTCTTAGTAATCTGTTGCATTGATAAATATGCCTTTCTTTCTGCTCATAGCATATTGTCTTGATAATTCTAGCTCTATATTAAGTTTTGAAAGCAGGTTATGTAAGTCCTCAAACTTTTTCTTTTTCCAAATTTTCTTAGCTAATGTAGCATTTATATTTCCACATATTTTATTTTATTATTTATTTATTATTTATTTTATTTTTGGCTGCATTGGGTCTTCCTTGCTACGTGCGGGCTTTCTCTAGTTGCGGCGAGCAGGGACCACTCTTCATTATGGTGCGCTGGCTTCTCATTGCAGTGGCTTATCTTGTTGCAGGGCATGGGCTCTAGGCACGCGGGCTTCGGTAGTTGTGGTGCACAGGCTCTAGAGCACAGGCTCGGTAGTTGTGAATGGGCTTAGTTGCTCTGCGGCATGTGAGGTCTTCCCAGACCAGGGCTCGAACCCGTGTCCCCTGCATTGGCAGGCAGATTCTTAACCACCGCGCCACCAGGGAAGCCCTCCACATATACTTTAAAATTACCTGGTCAATTTCTATGAAAAATAAGTTTACTGGGATTTTAAGTAAGACTGCAGTAAATTAATAAATCAATTCAGGGAAAAATAACATCTTAACAATACTGAATCTTTTGATTCATGAACACTTCAAATCTCTGTATTTACTTAGTACTTTGGTCTTCCTAAATTTCTCTCAGCAATGTTTTGTAGTTTTCGGTATACAGGTCTTGCACAACTTTTGTTAAATTTCTCCCTAACAATGTAATACTTTGGTGGTATTATCAATACAAAAAATCGGTTGTTTCTATACAACAGCAATGAATAATCCAAAAAGGAAATTAAGAAATCAATTCCATTTACAATCGCATCTAAAAGAACAAAATACCTAGGAATAAATTTAAAGAAGTAAATGAATGGTCTATATACTGAAAACTACAAAACATTACTGAAAAAGTTTAAAAAGACCTAAAAATGGAAAGACATCCCATATTCATAGATAAGAAAAGTGATATTGTGATTTATAATAAATATACATTTGGTCTTCATCCCCACTTCCGGCACAGAGCTCCTAAAACCCTTGGAATTTCCAAAGTGAAGAGAGTGATAAGGGTCTTTTATTATTTTAATGAGGTGACTTTGAGGTAGCACCTAGGGATGGGGACTAGTTGCCAGGAGCCAACCAAGTGATCAGAGGGTTGGAACTTTCAGTCCCACCCCTCTGACCTCTGGGGAGGGGAGGGGGGCTAGAAGTTGGATCAATTGCCAGTGGCCAGTGGTTTCATCAATCATGCCTGTGTAATCAAGGCTCCATAAAAACCAAAAAAGAAAAATGGGGTTCAGAAAGTTTCTGGGGGCTTCCCTGGTGGCGCAGTGGTTGAGAGTCCGCCTGCCGATGCAGGGGATGCGGGTTCGTGCCCCGGTCCGGGAAGATCCCACATGCCGCGGAGCGGCTGGGCCCGTGAGCCATGGCCGCTGAGCCTGCGCGTCCAGAGCCTGTGCTCCGCAACCGGAGAGGCCATAACAGTGAGAGGCCCGCATACCACAAAAAAAAAAAAAAAGAAAGTTTCTGGGTTGGTGAACACATGGATATTCAGGAAGAGGGGGTGCCTCAAAAGGGCATAGAAGTTCCATGTCCCTCCTCCATGCCTTGCCTTATGTATCTATTTCCTCTGGCTATTCCTGAGTTACATCCTTTTATAATAAACCAGTAATCTAGTAAGTAATATATTTTTCTGAGTACTGTGAGCCACCCTAGCAAACTGATTGAACCTGACAAGGGGGTCATGGGAACTTCTGATTTATAGCCAGGTGGTAAGAAGTACTGGTAACAACCTGGAATTTAACTGGTGTCTGAAGGCCAAGGAGAGGGTCCTTGGAACCTCCAATCTACAGCTAGTCAACTAGATGCACAGGTAATAACACAAACTTGCAACTGGCATCTGATGTTAAAGGGTGGGGAGGGTGGGGAAACTGGAAGCAGTACAGTTTTGAAGAGCCCTCAACCTGTTGAATCTGATGCTATCACTGGGTAGGCAGTGTCAGAATTGAGTTGAATTGTAGGACAACCAGCTGGTGTCAGAGAAGTGCTTGTTGGTGTGGAAAACCCCCTCCACACTGGGACTGGTCTCAGAACACCCATTAAGAAGAATTAATATTGCTAAACTGTCAATACTACTCAAAGCAATCTATAGATTCAATGCAATCCCTATCAAAATTCCAACAACTTTGTCTTTTTAACAGAACTAGGAAAGCCAATCCTCAAATTCATATGTAGTTACAAGAGACCCTGAAGAGCCAAAACAATCTTGAAGAAAGAATAACACAAAGTTATAAGACTCACACTTTCCAATCTCAAAACTTACTATAAAGCTACAGTAATCAAAACGGAGGTGTTGACATAAGGACAGACATTTAAACCAATGGAATAAAACTGAGAGCACAGAAATAAACTCATACATTGATAGCCAATAGCCAATTGATTTTTTTTTTTACAAAGATGCCAAGTCCATTCAACGGTGAGAGAATACTCTTCAACAAACGATGCTGGAACAGCTGGATTCCCACAAGTAAAAGAATGATGTTTGGAACCCTATCTCCCATCATATACAAACACTAACTAAAAATGGACCAATGCCCTAAATATAACAGCTAAAACCATAAAACTCTTAAAAGAAAACACAGGGGTAAATTTTCATGATCTTGGATTTGGTGGTGAATTGTTAGATATGACATCGAAAGCACAAGCAACTAAAAAAAAATAGATAAACTGGATTTTATCAAAACTAAAAAACTTGTGCATCACAAGATATCAAGAAAGTGAAAAGATAACCTACAGAATGGAAAAAAATGTGCAAATCCTATACCTGATAAGGGTTTAATATCCAAAATACATAAAGAACTCCTACAACTCAACAACAAAGACAACCCAATTTTTAAAATCGTCAAAGAACTTGAAGACACATTTCTTCCATAGAAGAGATACAAATGGTGAATAAGCACATAAAAAGATGCTCAGCATCATTAGCCATGAGGGAAATGTAAATCAAAACCATAATGAGATACTACTTCATATGAGTGGCTGTAATGTTTTTTTTTTTAGAGGAAAATAACAATTGTTGGAGAGGATGTGAAGAAATTAGTAACCATGTATGTTGCTGTAAGGAATATAAAATGATCCAGCCACTATGGATAATAATTTGACAGTTCCTCAAAAACTGAATTTGAAACACAGAATTACCATATGACTCTGCACATGGTACAGCGAAAAAAATTGGAAACAGGGACCCAGATACTGACATGTCTACAACCTGGGTTTCCATCACCATATAAATGGGTAAACAAAATGTAGTATATACATCCAATGGAATATCATTCTGCCACAAAAAAGAATGAAGATCTGACACAGGCTACAAAATGAATGATCCTCAAAAACACTATGCTAAGTGAAATAAGCCAGACACAAAAGGACAAAAATGGTATGATTCCACCTGTATGAAATATCCACAATAGGTAAATTCATAGTGACAGAAAGTAGATTAGCGGTACCAAGGGCAGAGGGTGGAGGCGCGGGGCATTGGGGGGGTGGAGGCGGGGGGCATTGGGGGGTGGGCGGAAGGAGCGTTATTGCTTAATGGTTACAAAACTTCTCTTTGCACTGATGTAAAAGTTGTGGAAATGGTTGTGCAACATTGTCCATCTAATCAAAGAGACTACAGCATAGGAAAAAAGTGTTTTAAATTATTCTAGAACATAGTAAAAGAGAAAATCTTTTACTTTGGTGGCTATGGACTTATTATAGAGGAATGAAGATTGAAAGCTTTGAATAATGGGTAATATTCACGAATGCAGACTTACAGCATGACATAAATATGAGCAAAACACTTGGGTAGAAAAATATAGAAATCTCCTGAAGGAGAGGAAAGTATGCCAATTCAGCGAGGGCATTATGGGAGACAAGGCCATATTATGAGAAAGATACTCAGGAAGGAAAAACTGCTAAGTGTTCTCATTACTAATATTTTTTAGCTATACGAGTCAAATTGCATTCTAACAGATTTTTATAAATTTGAGGAAAAAATGCAAAAACGCTAGTCATCGGATCTCTTATTTCAAACAGAAGTCCATATAATGACAAATTTAATATAACAAGTTTCGCTAAGAAAGACAAACCATTGAAGTTGATAGGAAAGACATTTTATCTGTAGCAAATTTAAGAACATAATGCACACTATTTTCCCCCAAGGCTTGTGCTTAAACATGAATGAATAAAAAATCAAATATATAATATTTCAGTGGAAGTTTTCGTCCATTTATTTGCCCTGAGAGATTCATTTAGGTATAACACGTCCTTCAGGATGATCACAAATAAACCTCTTTAGACTTACTGAATATAAATGTTTTTATGAATGTTAAAACTGCTAAATTTTCCAGTCGTGACCCCATTAATAAAAATAATAATAAAATTTAGTCTTTTTTCTAATAAAGTCTATCTGACAGAAACATCACAGACCTTTTAGTAAGAGTGGTTCCCTATGGTAGTGAAGGGTAAAAAGGAGTGAGGGGAGAAAGGAGTGTCAGCATCCCACACCAACCCCACTCACAACGGCTGCCAAGGGAATGTCACATGTACAAACAAACCATCATTTACTTCTGTTCCCTATTCATTTATATGACTATGAGTATGAGACCACTTAGAAAACCAATACCAATCTAAGTTATTAAATCTAGGAAATGTTAATGATTGTACAGCTTTAAAATATTTCATAATGGGTACCTAATAACAAATTCTAAACGTAATTTTAATATAATATTATTTGTAAAATAGCTACTAACTATCCTTCACATTCTTCTCTCTGGAAATCATCTAATGGAGAATAGCATATACTGACTTCTGCTTTTACACGGCAATAGTTCAAGTACATAAGTCATTCCTCATCTGACTGTACATCAAACCTTTTATATTAATCTGAAAACCTAGACTTGACATGACTGAGAATTTCAAAGCACCTTTATGAAAATCAATGAAATGTCTGACAAAAATTTTGAGGAAGTTGTATTTTAAAAATACTGTAGTTCTGAATTACCGAATATAAATGCAACGACAAAGATCCCATGAGTAAAATGTATTTAAATATCTGTTCGAATGTAAATTCTACTTCAGTGAAATCATGTCTAATCATGTGCCTACAAAACAGTTAGTAAAATACTCAATAAATACTTGATAAAAAAATTTTTTTAGGGCTTCCCTGGTGGCGCAGTGGTTGAGAGTCCGCCTGCCGATGCAGGGGACGCGGGTTCGTGCCCCGGTCCGGGAGGATCCCACATGCTGCGGAGCGGCTGGGCCCGTGAGCCACAATTACTGAGCCTGCGCGTCCGGAGTTTTTTAAAGTGAAAATTTTTTAAACTTATAAAATATTAGTCTCAGGTATTTTTAAATTTATATGTTTAAATAGAATATTTTAGATTATGAAATGACTTAAATTAGCACTGTTCAAAAAAGACTATGTATATCAAAAACTATTTTAAAATCCTTTTTTCAAGTTCCCCAAAATAATAAGGTCAAAGATATTATATAATACAGGGAATTAGGCGTTTTAAATATAAATATTTGTGAGTCCTCAAACTTGAAATACAGAATCTTGCTGAATATAAACAAGGGTACAAAAACATCCTTTCAAGCTACATTTTCCAATGTATAATTAGGGAGTAACGCATTTTAATTTCATTAAATTCACCAGCACGTATCTAGAGTAAAATAATTATCAAAGCTATATTTAATTGATACATATAATACTTAGTTCTATAGAAGCAAATCTAATTTTACCAGGTGAGTTGTCCAATAAAAAATTAGAGATAGATTATGTCTGAAAGCAATTACCAATATTACCTGAGATGTCCATTATTATCTTTAAAAAGAAAAATGTAGTGAATACAGATGTCAGGCAACCAAGTAAGATGCTTAAGAAAGTGTTTACCAAATGAGAGCAGAACTTGGCTTAGAGGTACAGGATGGCCATGTGCCAAAGAAGTCCTCTAAAACTAAAAGAAAATGAAATACAGGCAGAAGTGATATACCTGCTATACAAAACAGTGGTTCTCAATTAGAGATTTTACCCCCCAGGGGATATTTGGCAATGCCTACATTTTTGGTTGTCACACTGGGGAGGGAAGGGTGAGCTACTGCCATCTAGTGGGTAGAAGCCAGGGATGTTTCCAAACATCCTACAACACACAGGACAGCTGTACACAGCAAAGAATTATCCAACCCAAAATGTCAATGGTACCAAAGTTGAGAAACTGATCTAAAGGAAGCTAGTAGTAATAACAACAAAGAGGACAAGATATCTGGTTCTTCTTTGCCTCTACTAACTACTAACTTCATGATTCAAAGCAAATTCAAAGTGTGGGCTTCATCTATTTCACTTGCAAAAATGCAACAATAGCATTTTGCTCGCCTAAAAACAGGATATCTAAACCAGAGATACCTAAAATGCTTTGTAGCCCATGCTACTCTATGATTTCCACTAGTAAAATGTGAGCAGTTATGTTATCGTAATATATATTCCAGGCCCTGCACTGAAACCTGAGACATACTGTCCTCTTCAGAGGATCACATCCTGAAGCTAGGAAAGATCTCTGGCCTTACCATATATTAGTTTTATTTTTGTTGTTTTTCTAGAGTTTAGTTTTAAAGAAAGCAGAAAAAATCCTCTTTGGCAATTCTACTGGACAGAAAAGTAAAACAACTCTACATTTATTGACTTGATTATATCCTTTTGCCCATGTTTCACTGAGAAGCAAATAACAAACACCTATTTTGCAAAATAAGACACATAAATATCCTGTATGGAGGAAAAGTCCCTAATCAACACTAACTACCTACTATGTGCCTAGTACCATACTAGTTGGGGAAGACAAAAATTCTCCCAAGACAGTGGGCTCAGCCACAGTGAGGCTTTTAATATAACCTCCAAGGGAGATTAGAGAAGTACTCAAATGAACACAAACAAAGTTGCTGAGGAAGAACAACAGAGAAACATGAAAATCAGGGGGCAGGGGTAAAGGAAGTTTTCTTGAATAAGAAAAATGCATGAATTGAATTTTGAAGAATAATTAGGCTACAAGAAAGTTCTATGCAATGAGAACACAAATATACCTGAGTTGAGCGGAAGTTTGCTCAAGTTTTCTGAGACTAAATTGGCCCAGTGCTCTATGCTGTTCTTGTTGATGTAGAGGAGGTGAAGAGTCGATCTCCTTTAAAAATAGCTCAAAGCAACCCCTTGGTATTTCATTCCTAAAAAGTCACAAACTTGGTAAAGATAGTAGGGAGAGGTATCATAGAAAGAAGCAGGGGAAGAAAACGGAGAATTCCATTTTCAAAAGCTTGCTGACATTTCTCATCTGCTTATGAAAGTTTTACTACTACTTATGGAAAGTCAAGTTGTGATTTAAGAGTAAAATTTAATATTAGAGAATTAATACAATTTCTTGGCTTATTTAGGTTGGAAAACTTACTCAAAAATGCATTCGTATTACTATTTCTATTATCTGATTCACAAGTCTAATTTCTTCTTGCTGTTGTTTTAATATAAAATAACCTGTAGCTTACATTTCTAATGAAATAATTTCTGAAAAAAATACAGTTACACAAAGACTTCTGCAACTTCAGCTTTACTTTCCATGTCTGGGCAGTTCCATACAACTACACATGAAATTAAATTTTAACCAGTAAGGAAATGGGGGTAAAGACAAGTTAAATGAAAATACCCAGTTAGTATCAAGACCAGTTTAACAGACCTGAGTAAGAATACTAGAAAAATGAGGGGTACTGAAAGCATGCAGTAAACTCCCTCTTTTTATAGATTAACTGAGAACCCAAATCGTTAGACTTGTCCCCAAAATTCCCAAATCACAGTAATGCAGAAATCTTTCCACTATTAACAAAAAATACATATTTATATCATTTGTCCGAAAGCAAATGATGAAAGGTTGGGTTGGATGATCTCATATTATAAAACTGCTCCAAAAGGAACCAATTTTAAGTCTGTTGTTTTCTAATTACTTTTAGCCTAGTTTTGTGTGGAGCGGTGGGTAGGAGGGACAAGCAACGGGCAATGCCGCGTCTAGTGGAAAGAGGGCGCTCAGGTAACCGAATAAACCTCAGCACCTGGACCACTAACCTCTTCCCCACTCAGGCCCCACTGAACCGTCTGGCTGGTTTCGTCTCCGGCACAGGCCCCATCTCCCAAGGTGTCCTGGCCCTGCTCCCTGGGCCCACCGAGGTGCCTCTGCCACCCCGTCCGTCTGCACTCTTCTCACCCTGCTGCAGGGTCGAGTTTCTTCATAGCCCTTGGAGGGCAGAAAGGCTGCCTTTATCCAGTTTTATTATTTCTTACTCAGCAATGTGTATAACATACAGTAGACACCCAATTTATTAGATGAAGGCATGAGCTAATATATTCCAAAGCTCAGGATTAACTCTCCCTTAATATCCAAGACTACTGCCATCTGGTATAAAATTCCACTAACTCTGACAGCTAGCAGATTCTCACAGAGTTTCTCCTCTTCTCTGGTGGACACAAGTCTAAATAAAAGTGGTCTACTGATAGGGGAATCAAACTCTAGATACAAGTAACATCTACAGCCTAGTTACTTTATACATCAAGTACATTACCCACCTTTTTTGCTAATTTGTGCTGCAGAGTATCACTAAAATAATTTTCTCTGCTCCTAGTACTGGTATGAAGAAGAAGAGCATTGTAAGAACACAGGGGAGAGTCACACTCACCGAATCACCCGGGCTTCCCCAAGGAAGCCACACCTAATTTGATATTCAAAGGCTGAATGGGAGCAATACAGAAAGGAGGAAAACAGTTTGTTGCAGAAGAAACAGCTGGTGTAAAGATGTACTCATTACAGAATACTTCAATTTGCAGCTTTTACAAAATGAATTGGTCTACCAGTAAAAAGCCCCACTGAAATTATCAATGAACTTTGACAACAAAAGGAAAATATATTCTAAATTGACAAAATGTATATTTTAAATATTTCCTCCTAGAAGTCTGAACTCCCATAAGCATAAGGGATGGGAGCTAGCAATAATACGCCCTATCCTTCTGCTGATTCCAATATGCCCAGAGATGCTCAAATGAGAGCACTAACAAAATATACATTAAAATATATGGCCAGACAAATCCTGAAAAGCAAAGTGCAAATAATGTGCTACCTTCCTTGAAAAGTGGAGTGGGAATAAAAATGTATTAACAAATTTGTATTTACTTATAAATGCATAAAGAAACTATGAGAAGATAAGTTAAAAACAAACGACAGTAGATAATTGAGGGAGGCGAGACGAAGGAGAGGGAGACTTTCTTCTCTGTAGTTTTCTTACTACATGTTAAATGTCTGTATTATCTAGTTAAAATTCAAATAAAAAATATACCACTGTAAAACACAATTTTAAAAAAATCTACCATTAATTTTTCAATATTAAATGTTATCAATAAAAAAGAACTATCCCTAATTCACTGTTTAACATGTATCATTTATATGAAAACTGATTTTGCACTTTATATATTTACCTTCTTGGAATTCACTGATTCCTGCATTTTGTGAAGTCCTATTAACATTTATTTCTCCTTTTCTCTGCTACCAATATATCATCATTAGCAGTGTCTTTTTGTTGTACAGTAACAGTATATATCTATATCTAGCTGAGGCTGATTACAAATTATTCCTCTTCAGCTGTTTACTTTGTCAAACAAAATTCAATGGAAAAGCAAATGTTTTATTTATTAAGAAAGCCAGAACAATAATATTCTTCTCTTTTCTTCTTCCTTACACAAAAGCAAGCTAAGAATATTTTGCTATGTTCCAAAAAGTTGATTAAGGAAAAAAAATTAAAAATAAACAAGATGTATTTTCTTCCTTGGCTGTTCACTATTACAATTCTTTGGAAATTATTACATATTTTTCAATAAAAAATAACATATTTGGGGGAAAGATAGAATGACACTTTTCCAGTCTGCCAGGAAACAGAGCCCTTCTTCAACTGAAGACCTATCAAAATATGCAAGCAAATGTCATGGCAACAGAAGCTCTCACCATGGTAACATCATCTCTGCTACAGAGGAAAACCACTCTAATTTGTCATGTACTTCAAGACAAGACATTAGACTAATTCCAATTTTCATTTTACAATCTATCCATAACATTCAATATACCTGGCAGTAGTAAAGACTTAATAAAAACATTAATATTTTACAAGAAAGCAATATTAAAATCAAAGCTGACTCAATTTACATGCAAATTGATTAATGGGTGAGACATAAAACCAAGCTGACCCACCTTACAGAAAATCAAGATAGTGATGAAAACATAAAAAAACAATTATATCACTATTGCTTGAGAGTAAATACTCTAAACTCAATACAAACAACTCTGTTTTACTAATCACAATATAGCTGGCAGATAAAACAAGAAAAAGTCTTACTTTAACAAAACAAAGAAAATATTTCAAGTTTATATTACCACCTCTATTTTCCAATTCATTACATATAATTCTGTTTTTATTTCATAGTGAGGGATTATTAATGGCACAAAAATTCTTATCTAAAAACGTGTCTCCAGATGACAAAAGTAAAATCAAATATGATTTTTAAAAGGTTAGAAATCAATCAGTTATTACTACAAATAAAAATTTACTATGCTACATAAATCATTAAAACTGCTTGCAAAAGCTAGTAAACAAACAAGGATGATCAACTTTATAAATTAAACTGAAAGATCTAATAGCTGTCAAGTAAAAGATCTACTACCTATAGCATATTAAAATGTCAAACGGCCAACTTAAAATATTCATTTTTAGGTAACAAACCACAAAAGATTAGTAACTCAAAATGTCAATGAAATCGTAAGACTGAAAACCTTATATATAAGAGTCTAATAAAACCTATCTGGTTTATGGTATAGACTAATAACCAGATGGAAAATTCAATCTGAAGATACTTCTTTTTAAAAATGATCACCTCAGTTTGTTCAAAGTTTGAGCTTTAAGCCTTAGAAAGACTAGAGGTTCATATTAAAATAAACAGCCAATTTCTTCTTCAAAGAAAACAGCCAATTTCTTCTTCAAAGAAAATACCCATTTTTCTCAAAATATTTAAATGTTTTGGCACGTATAACTTATACTTCAATTTTTTTAAAACACTGTTTATGAATAAAGTAATATAATTAAGTCACCTTTAAATACTAATATCAGTTACTTTCACATCAACAGCAAAACACAAGGGGAAACAAAAAGGCAGCATGGAATAAAGAAGAGAGTAAGCTGGCTTCAAATCTAGGTTTGGTCTTTAACCTGAAAACAAGGGAAAATCACTAGAGATTAAAGAGGAAGACCACTCTGGATATGGTATGAAGAAAAGACTGGAGGGGGATAAGTGGAGGCTGCAGGACCAGTTAGGACACTGCTGCAGTGGTCCAGGCAAGAGGCAGTGAATGACAAGTCACACTGGAGTGTGGCAGTGGTAATGGAGAGAAAAGGGAATAATTTAAGAGAGATTTAGGAGATAAAGCAAGACTTGGAGATGGATTAGAGGGATAAAAGAAGGAAAGGCGTCAAAGATGACATCTAGATTTCTCACTCAAGTAACTGCATATAAGCAACTGAGGGATGAAATATTGGGAAAGGATCATTTTGTACAGTTTGTATGTTGGCTTGTTTGTTTGGGGAATAGGGATGGAGTTCAGCCTCAAAGTACACTGAGTTTCTGGTGTTTCTGAGAAATTTAAAAGGTGATATCACAGTAGGTAATTAGATCAACAAATCTGGAGCTTAAACAGAAATCGAAAGTCTGAGTCAGGCTTATGGGAGTCAAGTGTGGAAGAGATTTCAAGGGAGAGAGCAGAGCATGGTAAAAAATGAAAGTCCAGCATACTGAGCCTTTAGAAACTCTGAACTTCAATGGCTAGTAGAAGACGAAAAGCTTGAGTGAGATGGAGAAGAAATGGCATGAAGCCACGTTAGAGAGTATTTTTAAGGAAGTGTGGACAGCGGTATAGACTACCACTAGATAATCCAGTAAGAAAAGGGCTGAAAAATGAACTTGATTTTGCAAGGAAAAAGATCACTGGTAACCTTCAAAAAAGCAGTTGATACAAATGGTATTTACTTAGATGAAGCCCTTTTTAAAACACAATCTTATCTAGAAGTACAATATATAAAAGAAATAAATCAGGGCTGCTGTGAGATAAACAGAATGCTTACCTAGTAACCTATTCCTGCACATGGTCCCCTGAGGCAGTTCACAGAAACCCAGAACTTTGGAAATTCATGTTTTGAAACCACTGGGCTAAATAATCTTAGAAGTATCTTTTCTGCTTCGATTTACTATAATGCTATAAATGCAATTTAATCTACTTTTTTTTAAAATTGAGGCTTTCATGGTAATTAATGACTGCTGTGTTTTAGTAAGTATCAGATACTAGTACATTTCTTTATAAACACAAAGAAATATCTTAAGCTTTATTTTCCTGAATATACCATCCATTAGCTTTACTTGTCTTTTTTCTTATAAAAGTAATAAACTAAATGCAATTCTGGATGTGTTACAAGGTTATGTCTCTGAAAAATAGAACATTAAATCAAAAGGTAAATGAACTTTCTTCTAAGTTGGTGTTTGGGGTTTTGCCCTCAATAGAATCATCACTTTAATACAGTATCTTTATCACTGTTTTTCAATATTTTGCCAGGATTCAAAATACTTTCTTCTTTTTTTTTTTTTTTTTTAGCAGTAGTAATATCTTCTACCTTCTATTCAACTTCAGTTCCCTCACTATAATTACTATAGTGCAGCAGAATTAACTTCTTGCTAAGTTTTAAGTAACTAGCACCAAACAAACGTAGGCCCAGAAGTTTTTACAAAAGTAGATGCACCAAGAATCCTCTTCGTTTTTCGTCCTTCATTTGCCTTTGGAATATTTCTGTGGTATTAGAGAGTGGGCTGCAGATTAAAAGTCAAGCTTTGCCCACCCCTGACCAGGATCTTCTCTCCACTTTATATAAGCAGCCTCACTCAGATCACTAAGTTGGTCACTCAAAATAGCCCCTTTCTTCATTTATTTGAACTGTGGGGTCAAGGAAGCCAACAGATGCAAAACCACATTGTGAGAAGTTTGGGGGATTTTCTGATAAATGTTGTCGACTAAACATGTGCATTTATATCCACTTTGATTTGAAACCTCACTAAAATGGGAGTTACAGAAAAGAGATATCAATAGAAAAGGAAAAACAGGAGAGAAGACAACAGCAGAAAACAACGCATCGAATTCTGGAAAGACAGAAAGTAGATGGAGAAGTTAACAGAGCAGAGAGCAAAGAACACTGAATACTAAGTGCTTGCAGCAACCTATACGAAGGCAGAGGAATTCCTGCTGAGTTCCCCAGAACAGGCTACGTAACATATGAAAATAGATACTGGGAAGGTTGTGAGGGGGTGAAAGGGAGACCTGGTACTGGAAACAGACTGGGTAAAACTCTTCACAGGGAGCATTTACACCTCCAGCTTCCCTCCTCCACCCTGGCAAGAGGCAGGAGATGTTTATTCTGTGGAAAAACTGAAGGACAGAAGCTCCAGTCCAGAAGATTCAAGAACCACAGAAGAGGAAAAATGAACCTTGGAGAGTGATGTGAAAAGTTTACCTACTGGGCTTCCCTGGTGTCGCAGTGGTTAAGAGTCCGCCTGCCAATGCAGGGGACAAAGGTTCGTGCCCCGGTCCGGGAGGATCCCACATGCCGCGGAGCGGCTGGGCCCGTGGGCCGTGGCCGCTGGGCCTGTGCATCTGGAGCCTGTGCTCCGCAACGGGAGAAGCCACAGCAGGGAGAGGCCCGGGTACCACGAAAAAAAAAAAAAAAGTTTGAAAATGGAGTACAAGGACAAGAATAAAGACACAGACGTAGAGAATGGACTTGAGGACACGGGGTGTGGGTAGGGTAAGCTGGGACAAAGTGAGAAAGTGGCATGGACTTATATATACTACCAAATGTAAAACAGATAGCTAGTGGGAAGCAGCCGCATAGCACAGGGAGATCAGCTCGGTGCTTTGTGACCACCTAGAGGGGTGGGATAGGAAGGGTGGGAGGAAGACGCAGGAGGAAGGAGATATGGGGATATATGTATATGTATGGCTGAGTCACTTTGTTATACAGCAAAAACTAACATACCATTGTAAAGCAATTATACTCCAATAAAGATGTTAAAAAGAAAAGAAAAGAAAAGAAAATGGAGTACACGGGACCACTCCTGTGATGGTGGTCTAAACTGAGGACGCAGTAATTAAGTAAGAATAGAAAAATGAGATTGAAATTACAAAGGCGAAATAATGAAAAAATAACAAAGGCTACAAACTTAAATATAATGAAACTTTGCATATGAGTGAGAAAATTGCCTCCTGCTTACCCTGAATAAATTCATGCTAAATTGGAGCCTATTCTGGATGGCAGCATTAATATATTTTATACTCAGAATACCCTTTAGAAGGGCTTCCCCGGTGGCGCAGTGGTTGAGAGTCTACCTGCTAATGCAGGGAACACGGGTTCGAGCCCTGGTCTGGGAGGATCCCACATGCCGCAGAGCAACTAGGCCCGTGAGCCACAACTACTGAGCCTGCGCGTCTGGAGCTTGTGCTCCACAACAAGAGAGGCCGCGACAGTGAGAGGCCCACACAACGCGATGAAGAGTGGCCCCTGCTTGCCGCAACTAGAAAAAGCCCTCGCACAGAAACGAAGACCCAACACAGCCATAAATAAATAAATAAATAAGCTTTCATTAAAAAAAAAAAAGAATACCCTTTAGAAGATTTAACACAAATACAGTAGGAATGCAAAAGAACCACTGAATTAAATAGAATGGAAAGACACGTGACTAAGTTCCACATCCTTCTTACAGACAGATGCCATTCTACCCAGTAACAGTGAAGTCCCTTCCACCAAAGGGCACACTGCAAACACTATGAAAGGTATAATATTAGTGATAAAAACTAAGAGAGTTATAGTGGGTAAAATGTACTTTTAAGAAATAAGAAACTAGACAGAATATGATCATGAGAAATTACAATTACAAATGAAACATATCAAGAAATAAAGACTGAAATCATTAAAACCTCATGGAAAATGAAAAGGATTAACCAAACACTAATAACTAGTAAAGTATAGTGCTATACCATCAATTAAACTTTTACCAAAATGTGCAGGTGTGAAACTTTTTTTTCTAATGAAGTGAGTCCTTGGTAGTTATACACTAATCTAAGTACCTGCTATGTTAAATTAAAAAGAAACTGACAATGTCCCCTGATGAACAAAATGTGACCCTTTCAGAGCCATTCCACATACTGTATAATCTTAATAATCTAGGAGGTAAAGAGTGTAGAAGTGAAAATTCTATTGAAATGATGGCAGGAGATAAAAAAGGAATACAGCCATGTAATAGTGATAGTAATAAACTTTATAAGTCTATTTAAACTATTGCAACTGTCTAAATTGCCATTTAAGAGATATACTGGCTTTAGGAAAGTAAAATAAGAATAAGAGTTTATTCTCTCTCTTATTAAAAATTCTTTACCTAATATATTTTCATAGACACTGGAAGGAAGAAGGAATTCTTAAGTATACTTTATATTCACATACATTGATCAACACATGATCATCACAGAATTCAGAGCTAGAATGTTTTGGCCTGTACATTTTACAGACGAAGAACTAATGTGAAATTCGGTGGCCTATCTTACCCAGAGACCACTCTAACCCACTGGAAAGTCTCCGAGGAGAATATGAAAGTATCAAAGCTCATGTTATTGTTCCATGAAGAATGGATGTTTGCATTCTGGACTCTTTGTAAGAAAACAGTGGGAATTTAAACAAGGTCAATGAAAAGTTTCTTAAATGAAAAAGAGATACAGCATAAATTAGATTTTATATACATATATATATATATATATATATATATATATATATATGCAAAAAGGAAGATAAAATAGCTATCAATGTAAAAGATGTTGCCTTCCTTAGTAAAATATAGAACCACTCAAATCTGAAAGGCTAAGGAAAAACATGAGAATGCATTCATTTCTTTAACAAACATTTTCTAAGACCTATTGTGCCAAGCACTCCTAGACACTGGCCATTTACAGATAAATAAGAAAGGAAAGGATTAATCACCTTAGAGAAGCCCAGAGTTTTTGTGAGATGAAAACATCACTAACAGGTCCCTTATAAGGTGGTAGTTACTTCTCTACCTAGGGTAAGAAACAGCAAGGCATCTTGAAGGAGATCTTTTCTGCTTTGAGAATAATCATTTAAGTGATCCTGTTAGTTCTAAAGGTATTTGGCAATTAAGTAGCAAGTGTTCCAGAGGAAAGAGAGAAAAGAGCATTACTTTTGGCTACACAAAAGCAAACCCCTCCCCTCTAGGTTCTATGGAATGGAGAGTAGGGAGAGACTTGAGTATGCACAGGAATTCAAGATCTCATTAAGGCCCCAAAGCTTCTCTTTTCAGTCACAATACTACATCTCTCTTGGGTAGGTGGCCTCAGAATGAGATCAGCTGGCATCTCAGAACCTGAGAAACCCCATATCAGGGAAGGGGAAGGTATGCGTTGGTGACCAGGACCTAGACTGCTGCGGGAAAGATTTCATCCTAGACAAAGGTGTGTATGGTGCTAGAAATCACTCTGACCAAGCCAGTCTAAAAGTAATGATAGAAGAGTGGCTCTGTGATGTGTATGTTATGTGTGGGTATTGCCTCAAGAGCTATAAGATTAAGTGTTCATGTCTAAGATGACATGGAAGAAACCTAGCAACTACTTTTCCCTAAAATACCACCATCAGACTAACAGGGGTAACTGACTGAGCAATACTTATCTTCACCAACATCAACATGTAGTCACGAAAGCAGCAAATTCACAAAACATAGGGTCAATCTATGAATTCAGCAGAATTTCACCTTTCTAGAATCTGGTGATTAGAATCAGGATGCCTTGAATAGATTAAGTTTAAAATCTCAGGGCACAATTATAAAAGGGAAGAATCTAGGAAGTAAAAAGGGATCTTTGCAATTTTGCAATGCACTGTGATTCAGAAGGGGGAGGAAAGAAGGGGCAGAGAGATTTCATTTTAATAATAAAGAAATGTAACTTCTTTTCTTCTGCAAGGTGGGAAGTCCCAAGATAAGACAGAGAAAAAGCTATGCAGCCAGACTACAGAATGGAGGGCTTCAGAAGGATTGCCTTCATGTAAATACTGGACTAGATATTACTTGATAAATTTGACTGTATTAGAAAAAAAAATTAACAGTTCTTTTAGTGAGTTTAAGGAAAGAAGTAATGATAATCATAACAATTGAAAATATAAGGCAATTCCTAACTCTAGGTGAAAAAAGTCTTCTAAGAAAGAAAATATACTATACTACTTCATGACTCAGATGTGAACAATATTTATGTCACCACAGAAATACAAATACTGAACATTCATTTGACCAGGTATGTGATATAATTAAAAGGGGATGACAGAGGAGGAGGGTGAGGGAGTGCTGGTGGGGTTAGAGAGCACAATCCTGTTCTTCAAGAACAGAAAGTAAGCAGATCACCAAGAAACAGAAGACTAAGAGTGAGCAACATAATATATTTTGTAGAAATGGGGGCGGGGGCCGGCCTAAAGCAGAAAATGACCGCCTCCTACGAGGCTCTCTGGGTGTAGGGAAGGGTAGGAGCGGACTGCTCTACTTTTCAAGGTAAACCATGATATTTTAATTGACTTTTAAAATCATGGGTGTGTATTATTACATATTACTTGGAACTTAGATAATTTGTCCATAATAGTATTACCTTCTGTATTTTGAATACACAAAAAAAGAGAAAACAACTGTAAGAAATAAGGTGGCAGAAATCCTCACGAAACTAGTATACCCAGATCCAAAGGCATATTAAAAATTATATATATATCATGATCGAGTAGCATATCCCAGAATGTAAGGATGGGTCAACATGAGAAAGTCACTGTCACTTACTACATGAAAGTCATTAAAAGGAAAATGACATGATAACTTCAATGGATACAGAAAAGGGATTTGTTAACTCCCAAAACCTGGTATTTCTGATCGAAAAAAAAAAAAAAAAAAAAAAAAAAACCTTGTAAAACCTCTGTAAAAAAAAAAATTTCTTAACATGATAAAAGGTAACTAAAAGAAATCTACAAAAACATACTTAATAGAGAAAATTTAGCCACATTGCCTTTGAGGTTGAGGATAAGGTATAAATGTCTCCCTCTCCTCCATCCAATGAGAGTAATACCTAAGCCAGTACTTGAGGTCCTGGCCAATATATAAAATTAGACAACTGTTAGAACTAAGAGTGTTCAGCAAGATTGTTGAACCAACAAAATAAGTCAGTCAATAATGTGACAATACACTAGAAGTACCAAATTTTCAAAGATAGCATTTACTATAAAAATAGAAAATAATATATCTAAAATTAGACTAACAACAACAATTAAAAACTTAAACTGGATTGGAAAACAGTAAGACTTGAAAAGAGCTCTACCTTATTCATTGAGAAGGCAATTTAACAGTGTAAAAACACTGATTTTTTCCAAATTAATCTAACTTCAAAGCGTTTCCAATTAAACTCCCAACAAGAATTTTTGGGTAACCTGAAAAACTGACTGAAACTTTTATGTTAAACCAAATAAATGTCCACAAATACTTAATAAAATCAATTATGAAGTCATCGTAATAACAAGTGGTTGTTACCAGAAGAGGGACAGACTGATAAACCAACTTACTACACTAGACATCACAAGACTCACCTGTCAGGCCATTTCTCTTACATGTACCAAAATCTCATACATGCATGGGTCTGAACCACCATGAGTTTAACAGAATGAAACACTGTAATTCCTGTTATAGTTAGATTTTATTTCTTTCAATCCAGGGAGATTAGGCTTAGAAAATACTGGAACTCAAAGATCTAATGTCTATCTTCCTAAAATAGTATTTTCTACTGTTTCTGTCCCCAGCCTCTAATTCTCCTCCATCTCCTCCTTCTTCGACCACAAAAGATTTTTCCCTCCATCTGTTTGGCAAGGGGGGCTGGGAGGAAGACAGAAGCCAATCACATACCACGTTATACCTAAATTTGCATAATAGCAGAGTTTTACTATATACGTAAAGCATATATAATATAGCGTTTAATACATAATGTTCAAAAATATTACAGCCTCCTTCCCTTTTCTCCAGGTACCCAGTTTGACGTGTCTCTACATAACTCCACAACTAGCTTGCACCCTAATTTCTAAGGATAGAGTTAGTGAAGGCAAAATGAAGCTTATGACAAGGTGTGGCACATGAAATACAACTCTTTCCTATAAGAGCAGTAGTTCTCCTATTTGAAAATGCATCAGTCACTGGGAAAGCCTGTGAAAGCACAAATTGCTGGACTCCATTACCAGCAGTTTCTCATCCGTAGGTCTGTGGTGAGTGACATTTATAACAACTTTCCGGGTGGTGCTAATGCTACCTTGTCCACAGGCCACATTTTTGAAAAGCACTGCCCCACAGAGCACAGGTTCTCAAGTGAAGGCAAATTTGCCCTTCAGGGGAAATGAGGCAGTGAATGTGTATATTTTTGGTGGTCACAAGCTGGAGGGGTGGGAGGGAGAAGTAATACTGGCACCTGGTAAGTACAGACCAAAGATGCTGCAAAACATCCTACCACACACAGGACAGCTCCACGCAGCAAAGGATTATGTGGCCAAAAACGTCAATGATGTGGAGGGAGAGAAACCTTACCATCAGTAAAACATAATTACTTCAAATATATGATCTGACCAGTAAGTTGGTGAAAAGTTCTTCAGTGAGTTTCAGAAATCTGACATGGAATAAATATGCAAAGAATTGTGTTTTTCTTCAAATATTGATAACTCTGAATTTTACTCATTCACGGCAAAATGAAGTTTTAAAAATATTAATACTTAAAGACATACTGGGCTACAGAAAGAAATAAGCATTTATTTATATAAGGTTATTGGTAGATTTCTAGTAAAGAAACATAACATTCATTGTGCAAGAGTAGTAAGAAAACTAATTATATAAAAGACTAATAATTTCCTTGAAAAATAACGATCAGCCATATTTATTTCCTAAGCTAAGTGAAAAGCAAAAAACTGTTCCTTGTACTATTATATGTATTTAGTATAAACGAAATATTTTATTTTATAATGAAAATTTGTTTTAAGGAAAAGCAGTGATTATAGCAGTAATCAATCCTAAGTAAATATATCTAAGGAAAATGTACTTTATATATACATGCATGGGCGTACACGGATATGCATACACACTTCACACACACATGCACACAGAGACAACTGTACTTACTCCAGTGGGCTGGAAAATGAGACCATCCATTTCATGGCTGACTTCTTTGGCAAAATTTCCTTCAAGTAGCTATAAAATAAACACACATATTTTTAGAAACAAAATAATCACTTTAAAAGTTTTTTAATTTTTTGTAAGCTTTATAAGAACTTAATACATAAGCTTTAAAAATGGAAATACAAAATGGGAGAGGGGGTGAACCAGAGGGATCTAGGTTAATATACTGTAAGATTATTTTTTAATATATGAAGGTTTCCATTCCATGGCAGGCTAGATATCTCGAACAACAGTTCTAACTACAATAACCAAAATGATGGATAAAATATGAAAAAAAATTTTTTCTTCTTCCAGTTTTTTTAAGATATAATTGACATACAGCATTGTATAAGTTTAAGATATACAGCATAATGATGTGACTTACATACATCATGAAGTGATGATGTAAGCTTAGTGATGATATAAGCTTAGTGAATATCCATCATCTCATACAGATACAAAATAAAAATAAATATTTTTTTCCTTGTGATGAGAACTCAGGATTTACGCTCTTAACAACTTTCATATATAACATACAGCAGTGTTAAATATATTAGTCATGTTGTATATTACATCCCTAGTACTTATTTATCTCACGACGGTGGTCAAAAGGTACAAACTTCCAGTTATAAAACATATTTTTAAATGCACTATGCTGAGCCAGCATAAAAGGAAGGAAGGCATAGGCCAAAACCAAAACAAAAGTAGAAACTCTGGGAAGTAATAAATAAAGGGAATAAAAAGAAACATACACAAAAAAGGAGAGAGCAGAGAATCCTGCTTGGGGATAGATGGAGCCGGAATAAGATTCTCTGAGAATCTGTAAAAAGAAGCTAGCCCAAACATGGGGATCGCAGCCCCAAAATGCATTATCTGAGTTTTCCCCAAACCTCCAAGCAGAAAAATTTAACCTTTCTTTTTGTCCTACTTTTTGCCTCATTTTTTGTCTTTATTACATTTTTTTCAAGCAAAAAAATTGCATTGCAAGGAATACACAGCATGAAATACAAATAAAAAGTTTTTTCAATGCCGTATCTACTGAAAAGCAGAGTTATAGGCCCAACGCTCTCTAATTAGTTCTGAACAAGTAGTTTTAAATGCTTCTCTTCCATGGATGTTTATATTATTCTGAAGAACTGAACATATGCATCACTGAGTGAGGACCTACACACTGATTTTCTGCATCTCAGGGAAGAGAGCAGAAGATACTTTCACAGAGCCAGGTAATAATGTCATGTTACCCAGAGTCTGGCCAACTGCCAAGAAAACATTTAGGATAGTTCTGGGATTCAAATATGTTCCACCAAAATTTTGGATATGCTGTGTGTTATTCAATCACAATCTTTCATCACAATCACATCCTCTAAAAAAACACTACACTGGGCTTCCCTGGTGGCGCAGTGGTTGAGAATCCGCCTGCCAATGCAGCGGACACGGGTTCATGCCCCGGTCCAGGAAGATCCCACATGCCGCGGAGCGGCTGGGCCCGTGAGCCATGGCCGCTGAGCCTGTGCGTCCGGAGCCTGTGCTCCGCAAAGGAGAGGCCACAACAGTGAGAGGCCCGCGTACCACAAAAAAAAAACAAAAAACAAAACAAACAAAAAAACCACTACACTTAAAGGCAGATTTGCATTCCAAAAACAACAACCAAAACTTCCAGTATATTGCACATGCCACAAGATCTGTGATTCTCCTCCCAAACTGTGACTTCATCTTCTCTGCCATTTCATTCCTCGAAATCTGTATTTCTCTAAACTGGGGGCAGTTCAGCAAAGAAAAGTAAGAGCAATCCTAGTTTCTAACTGCTTTAAGACTAATTTGAGTTTGAATAATCTACACTTCTATAAAGCTGTAATGCTCCTTAGTCAAATTCATGGGGACAGAAATTACAGAGTCTTGGGGAGGAGAGAACGAGGTGTTAGCGTTTGATGGGACAGAGTCTCAGTTTGGAAAGATGAAAAAGATCTGGAAATAAATGATGGCAATGGTTACACAACAATGTGAATGTACTTAAAGCCACTGAAATGTATGCTTAAAAATGATTAAATGATCAATTTTATGCTATGCATATTTTACCACAATTTTTTTTCAACTGTAATGCTCTTGATATTTTCTTTTTTGTTGTGTTTTGTTCTTTTGTCTTATCATGACACTAAGAAAGTGGGGAGCTTGCAGACTGGGACTCTTAGAGCCATATTAACCAGAGTTTGGCCAAATAGGTAAAAATTTCAGACCAGATCTGAAATTGATCTCCAATTCATTCATAGGTTTAAATGACCTACCCATATGAGGAGGAAATTACTGAAGTAAAAGTTCAATATGGATTAAAAGTACTGATTTCTTATAATGAACTAATGATGGGTAAAGGGTCAAACAAGAAAAAAAATGTATAAAATTTATAATTCTTGTACTTCACCATGTAAGAAAAGGTAACCTACTAAATTCATAGCATAAAATCCTGCTGAGGAATGAAGCAATGAAAAGAAAATGCCACAATTATCTTTTTAAAAAACACTTTTCAAAGGTTAAACAATTTGTTCTTTTACAGTAGGTACATCATTTACGGCAAGTAAACATAGCTTTTCCATTCTTAGACCATCTTTCTCCCATTCATATACTGGACCATCCCTGTAGATAAAGTATATATAAAGTTAACAGCATATAGTGTTGGCAAGACTCTAGATAACATGGTGTTACCTGCTGCAGAAATGAAAGTAACTTCCTTTTTTATTTTACTCTAACTTTTTAAGAATCAGAGAATTTAAGGGACTATGAAACTTCGTAGGTCAAAAGAAGAAATACTGCTTGTTTTCACTCATTTTACTGCTTATTGATTACTCTAGACAATATTTATTTCTTTACTTAATACATTTACAGTATTACCTAGCATACATTAAAGACCTACTATAAAGTGTTGTTGTGCTTGGTTCTTAATATATGTACATCATTCAAAACACACAACTCCTCATGAGATGTATAATTTTGAATTTTATATTACTATTCACTTCACCGGAAAAGGAAACTGAGACCATAAGCAATTAAGTGACTAGCTTCAAGTCAGACAGCTAAAAAAGTAAAATCACTCAGAACAGATTTCAATCAGACTTTAATTAAAAATAAGGAAATAGGGGACTTTCCCTGGTGGCACAGTGGTTAAGAATCTGCCTGCCAATGCAGGGGACATGGGTTCCATCCCTGGTCTGGGAAGATCCCACATGCTGCAGAGCAACTAAGCCCGTGCACCACAACTACTGAGCCCACATGCCACAATTACTGAAGCTCATGCGCCTAGAGCCCGTGCTCCGTAACAAGAGAAGCCACGGCAATGAGAAGCCCGCGCACCGCAACGAAGAGTGGCCCCCACTCGCCAAAACTAGAGAAAGCCCGCGTGCAGCAACGAAGACCCAACGCAGCCAAAAATAAATAAATAAAATAAATAAATAAATTTATTTAAAAAAAAAAGGAAATAACCAGAGAAAGTCTCTGACTCTCTGAAACAAATGCCCCAAAGACTTCTGAAACTTCCCACGTATATAGGTCCTCCAATCATCATTTAAGAAGTACAGACTTTAAGGGGTAGGACGGGAATAAAACACAGACCTACTAGAGCATGGACTTGAGGATGTGGGGAGGGGGAAGGGTAAGCTGTGACGAAGGGAGAGAGTGGCATGGACATATATACACTACCAAGCAATTATACTCCAATAAAGATGTTAAAAAAAAAAAAGTTAGGGCATAGAGGTGAGGAAACAAAGAAATAAAGTACATTTGAGACTATGTGTAACAATTTAAATATGATTATTAACATATATAACTGAAATTAAATATATTAGAAGCCTACAAAATTTCTGAAGGAGTAATTTTGCCAAACAAACCATGGGGCAAACTGAAAAAATAAAAAATATAGACTTTAAATGTATTGTAGCATGTACTATATGAGTTAGATAATACAAAGGGAGGTAAAATTCTTGGGGCGGAGAGAAGTTTATTTTCAGCGATAAAATCTAAAAATTTTCTTAATTTATATAACAAATATATATAATTCATTTATTCATATTAGAAATCACATATATAAAATATGTTAAATTTAAAATATTGCTTTTTTCCAATCATAATTCCTGAAAGAAAATTTATCCAAACTTGTTATGAGCATCTTCTGTATATCCGTGTCTTTATCATTAGAGACTTAAAGTCACTTAACACATTTCCATTATTTTCACTGCTGTCTCTGAGTTATAGCATACTTCAAATTATACATGAGACCGTCACTACAGATGTTATCTTAAGCTACAAGTACCGTTTGAATAACATTAGCAAAGTTTTTTCCCCCCTCATCCATTCCTTAGGCCTGTATTCATAATCTTGAAAGTGTTCACCACCTTTAAGGTTATCCTTTTTTTTTCTTTTTCTTTCTTTCTTTCCTTCCTTCCTGCCTTCCTTCCTTTCTTTCTTTATGGCTGTGTTGGGTCTTCGTTACTGTGCACAGGCTTTCTCTAGTTGCGGCCACCAGGGGCCACTCTTCATTGCGGTGCACAGGTTTCTCATTGTGGTGCGTGGGTTTCTCATTGTGGTGGCTTCTCTTGGTGTGGAGCACGGGCTCTAGTCACATGGACTCAGTAGTTGTGGCTCACGGGCTAGTGGCGCACGGGCTTAGTTGCTCCGTGGCATGTGGGATCTTCCCGGACCAGGGATTGAACCCATGTACCCTGCACTGGCAGACAGATTCTTAACCACTGCGCCACCAGGGAAGTCCCTAAGGTTATCTTTTAAAAGCTTTTTATGGGAAAGTTCCACTTTTACTTACAGTGTAAAACATGCCTAACCTGACAATAAATTTTTAAAAAGCAGACAATCTATAAAATTATAGCTTTTGTTAAGGTTTAGAGGGTTGAAGTCTCCACAAAATCAGGTAAACTGAATCCCAGGCCCTCCAAAGAAAGATGAGACACATGAACCCATTCACCTTTGGAAGAGCATAAGAGGAAAAAATGGCAGCCACAAAAGTGGGTACAAAGAAAAACTGAAAGTTTGATCAATTCTTAAAAACCAAGTGTGGGGGGCTTCCCTGGTGGCGCAGTGGTTGAGAGTCTGCCTGCCGATGCAGGGGACACGGGTTTGTGCCCCGGTCCGGGAGGATCCCACATGCCGCGGAGCGGCTGGGCCCGTGCGCCATGGCCGGTGGGCCTGCGCGTC
>NC_041223.1:70024915-70032545 GCF_002837175.3 Physeter macrocephalus | reverse complement strand
GTGAGCCTGCGCGTCCGGGGCCTGTGCTCCGCAGCGGGAGAGGCCACAACAGTGAGAGGCCCGCGTACCGCAAAAAAAAAAAAAAACAAAAAACCAAGTGTGGGTTAGTATAACAGTATAGAATCCCTAGAAGTCCCAAACACAAGAGGACTCCAAACCTACTCACTAGCTCTATTCCCCAGATTTCTATCAGGATTCACAGGAAAGACCAGGGGTAGGACAAGAAAGATGAGAAAGCCTCATCTTAGTTGCAAACAGACATAAAATCCTTTCCAGACCCTTCCTTCCTGATATGAAGTAAAGGCCATCTGAGGATAAAGTCGCCTGCAGCTACACACGGGTCCAGAAACAGCCTTGGTCCAAGGATATTACACTGATAAAAAGGAGAAAAACTTGCTCCTGCCAAAACATCCCACCTATGCAAGGCAAAATTCAGCTGCCAAGAGGGAGAGGTCAGCCCACTGAGGCGAAACCCATCCCTGAGACTCAGGTGCTCAGGGTCTGCTTAACAGCAAAGCTTGAGGAGGAAAACCAACAAAACCCCACAGTCTGCACAAAACAGTCAATTACATATGAGGGAGAATGCAAGAGCACAAAAATAGACCACTATGTGTTATAGGCAAGCAGAGACCATTGAAAGCTACAAATGAAGCAGGAACACTGGAGAAAACCCATTTTATACTCCAGTTCTCTCAATAAGCTCAAGTAACAGAAGTCATCTGCTTAAGGAATCTGAAGTCTTCGGAGCACAATAGATAACTATATAGCAATACAAACCCATGTCAAATACAGATTATTCAACCACTAATCCCGCCTCCAGCAAATGAAGCTTATTAAACTTAAAGGAGAGGTGCGCCCATTACTAAGCACAAAGACATCTACCTCAGTATATATTGTTCATACAGAAAAAAATGCCCAGCATCCAATCAAAAATTACCACACACATATACAAAGCAAGAAAAAAATGACCTACATTCAATAGATAAGGCAGTCAATAGAAAAAAAAATAGGGATGGCCCATATTTTGGAAATATCAAAGATTTTAAAATAACTTTTAACATTTTAAAGGAAAAGGTGGAAAACATGCATAAGCAAACGTGGAATTTCACCAAAGTTGAAAATAATAAAAAATAAGACAAATGGAAATGCAAGAAATAAAAACATCAAAGAAAAAGAATGCTAATCAATGGGAATGACAATCAATGGGATTATCCACCGACTGGATAGAACAAAGGAAAGAATGACTGAACTTGAAGAAGAAAAGAGTGTAGCACTTTTTCCAACTGAAATACAAAAAGGCAAAGGGGAAATGTTGGGGTGGCGGGGGTCGGGAGGAACAGAATGAGGAATCAAAGAGCAACGGTAAAGATATCTTAAAAATACTTACAACGTGTAGACAGAAAATCAGAAAGAATATGGAGGACTGTAACAACAATGAAACAACGTGACCTATTTGACATTTTATAGAACACTGTACCCAACAATAGGAGGAAATACTTTCCTTTTCCAAGTGCATACAACACATTTATAGGTCAAAGTCATACAAAGTATGCTCCCTGACCACAATGAATTAAATTAATAATCAGTAAGAGAAAGATATCTGGAAAATCCCCCAATGTTTAGAAACTTAATAACATACTTCCAAATAACCCATGAATAAAAAGAAAGAAATCAAAAGGATATTTTTAAAGTATTTCATACAATGAAAATACAGTAGATGGATATATGACAGATGCAGCTAAAGTGTGTCACAGGAAAATCTGTTATACTAAATGACTAATTAGAAAAGAAGAAAGGTCACAAATCAACAATATCAACTTCCACCTTAAGAAACTATGGGCAACCCTAGAGAATTTAAGAATCACAGATACTAGAAGGAGCCACTTTGGCTGACATCGTACACCCAATGAAGAAGACCACTCCCACTAAGACCAAGACCCAGACGTAGGTGAAGAAGGAACATTTATGGCTCACAAATGGCGGAGGAGTTGATGAAATGTCTTGATGAGGCATCTCACCAGTTTTTAAAGATGTAAGCTGTGGTTAGAAAGCAGTTATGTCTGAATTTAAAATATTAAAGTAGGAGTAATAGCCAAGGATAAGCTGCCAAAGTGAAAGTGACTAAATCAGAAGAAAGTCACGAATGAAAATTTCCAAGAAATGGAGAAGCCAGGGTTATAAGTAGAGCAAACCAAACACTGAAAAGTTGAGTTCAGCGAGGATAATGACCAGTCTTTGAGAAAAGAGTTTAAGTTAGGCACAGCTTCTAGGGAAGGAGGAATAGTTATCAAGAAGTCAAAAAGAGGCTGAATATACTTAGTTAAAATAGCATGGCTTGAAAGGTTAGGTTTTATTTTAATAACTTAAACATCAGATGATTTTAAAACTCACTTTGGTATCCTTTTTGTCTCTGATATTATATTCCAAGATAAAATGTCCTATACTCTTAAGCTAGTCTGTTTTTTTCCTCTTCTATCAATATATTTTAAGTAAAGTTTATGAGTTACACTTGTATTCTTACATAAGAAGTGCTGTTTTTCTTAATTTGTTGGATGACAACAGCTCAATAAAAATAAAATTTCATCCAGCGTTCATTAGGAAGATATTTCCCGACTGCCTACAAATGCCAGAAACCCAGTTGGCATTAGGGATACTGGGGATCCAACCTAGGCCAATATGCCTAAATAATACCTTAATTTTAATTTAACAGTAAAACTATCAAAGGTAATGATGTAATTAGCCATTTCTCCCTGCCAGTTTTTCTTCAGAAACACAGTTCTACTTAAATTACCAAAGATGTTTTTAAAACACTTCTAGCAAAAAAATTTTTAAAGATATCTTATTTTTAAAATATTTAATTACAAAACCTTGGAGAAGCTTTAAGGTGGAGTATGTGGTGAATTATCCTAAAGATACTAGGATGTCTATGGCCATACCACCCTCAATGTGCCCAATCTCAGGTAAAGATCCTAGGGTACATTGTTTCAGAACTATAATTTTCTTGATTATTTTCCACCAGATAAAATTAGAAGATGATTAGATAAAAGGTAATATAGTAGACATAATATATCAAATAGTTATTAATAAAGCATGATAGTATTTCATAAACTTTTACTTATAAGATTTAAATTTGCTTACCTATGAATATAATCTCATTAGCTGAATACCCTGCAGAAGGCATGTAACTTTCCATTAACTAAAGACTGGAGGAACTGACAAAGGTTATAACCAGGTGATTGACTTTGAACTGATATTTTACATGTCTATGAATCAGGAAGTAATTGGAAACCAAATCATTACAAATGCATAAGCAGAGAAAGATAATGCAAAAGGACTTGAAATTAGAAACATAAGAAACAAAAGAGAAACTGTAAAGTTACAAAGTATAGAAAGGAACCTTTTAGAAATAAGCAAAATGATAGCTTAAGTCTACAATGAAGAAGGAAATGAATCTGTAACATAATTGAGAATGCAAATTGGCAACATCAATTCATCATAGTATAGAAAAATAATATTCTTTTCTAAAACAAGAAAAGAATAAACTATCTCCACCTTTCTGTTCTGGACTATTCTACTCACATCAGATATTTTCTGAGCAGATGTTCCCCACATAGCCTCAGCTGAGTGCCTGAGAATACTCAATACAGTAGCTTCTATCTGCTGACTTTTTTTAATGTGTTTTCATAGTTCTCCTAAAGTTCAAGGTTTAGTTTTACCAATGCCCCCAAAATGGAAACTTCCGCCCACCTGGATATTACTATTTATTCTTTTCCATTCCCAAAGTATCACTCCGAATTTAGTTAAAGAGTATTCAATGCTTCTGTACCCTAAATACTCCTCTAATCAGCACAAAATCACACTATAAAACTCACCTTTCTTGCTCACCAAAAAGCCGATAACATTCTCTTCTTTTAAAAACAATGATTTGATTTCTATTTTTTACCAATGATGCCTACACGACAATATAATTAAAGTTAGCTAATCAAAATATAAATAGCTTCTGGAATACTATCATTGGCTCTTTCATTAACCTGTATTATTTCAATTAAAATTAAGTGTAATAATTCTAGTGAATCCCACTTGACAAATCAGAAAATCTAAAAGCAAAATTTCTCTAGGAAATACAGTTTCTTTATTCTTTTGGTGGTTGTTAGTCTTATTTCTACCAAAACTCCCTCACAATTTCAGAAAGTAGAAGTCAACTCACCCTCATGGAACAATCAAAGTTCTTTTTGCCATATTTCCAGTTTTTCTTTTTAATCTCATAACTGAGGCATCACTCATTCACTCAACAAACATTTGTTTAGTGCCAATAACTGACAGCCACTCTATCAAGTGTTTGAGATTTAATAGAGATCAATCAGTTTCTATCCTGGAAGGGCTAGTGTCCGATCTAGTGTGGAGGTCCCAAACTCAAATGCCTATAGGTACCAGGCCATGAACCTGAACTGGACTGGTTATAAGATAACAGGGACTAGTAAAAACTACAACAAACTGGAGAGCACATCTTCATCTACAAACAAACTCAGTATTTTTTAAGTTTTACATGAGCTTAATCTTTCTGGGGCCTACCAGTTTATGACTTCTGGTTAATATGGACCTAAACACACATAAAATAGTCATTTCACATAGTAAGTGCTTTTAATAGAGATGTTTAAAGACTTCTGAGAGAACAGAAAAGTAATTATCATTTCATCTATCATCCACGGCTTTACTCAAATGTTTATTGAGTACTAATTATCCACTGGGGGCGGGGGGGGCGAGAAGAGAAGAGAAGGGGCAGAAGAAGAGGTAACACATATAATACCATATGCCAGACATTGCTCTAAGCATTTTACATATACAGCTGGCTCTCTGTAGCCGCAGATGTGGAACCCCAAATACGGAGGGCCAATTTTACTACATTATTTTATATAAAGAACTTAAGCATCCAGGATTTTGGCATCACAGGGGTCCTGGAACCAGTCCCCTGCAGATACCGAGTGATAACTGTATTAACTCATTTTAGCTTCAAAACAATCTTATGAAGTTAGGGACCATTATTATCCCCATTTTAAAGGTGAATGAAGCTTAGAACCTGCCCAAGGTCACAAAGCAAGGAAGTAAAATCCAAAATCATTCTGGCTCCAGAGTCCATGTTCTTGATGGCTTTTCTAAACTAGGCTGTCATAGTCCCAGAAATCTCCTAGTCTCTAGTCTAGGTTATATACTCCATCAACATACCCTCATAGCACCCAGCGCTCCCCTCCATCACAGGATTCTTCCTGTTTAATTGTCCAACCTGGTAGTCAGGAATCACATCTTATTATCATTGTATCTTCAGTATCTATTACAGCAATTGGTGCACAGTAAGCTCTCACTTCAACAAACACATGCTAAATAAAAATAAAGTGAATAGCACAGCGAGAGGACTGATAAAAAAAAACAAGTCAATGAGTATAGGTCAGGCCGAAAATACATGGAATGTATTATCCCAAGAAGCTGTATAAAATAAAAGCATAAAAAATTTTAAGAGATGTTTAAAGGCTGTTGATCTAATGCATACACACATTATTAAAGGGGTAAGATTGTTTCAAAAGCTAAAATCATCATTCATGGTTAATAACTGCCTCACAAATCATCCCTTACTACCTCCATGATCTCCAGTGGGAAGAACAGTAACGCGGTCCTAACTGGTCTTCGTGATTGTAGGTTAACTCCTTTTCTCCTAGAAACTTCTTCTACTCACAACTGCTAGAACTGACTTTCTAAAACAATTTGTTGTACCACAGTCCCAGTGTCCTTAGCCTGGTTTTTAAAGTTCTTTTTTTTTTTTTTCAGGGCAACCTCTCCTAAATGTTTTCCAGAATGTTTACCCAGATTGCAGCTGCTATGAAGTATAGGTGAGTATTTCTTTCATGGGCAGAAAAGCATGACCTACTAATTTTGGAAGAATATTAAGCACTTTTAGAAGGAATACAAGAATAGAATGGATACTTAGCCATAAACACATAAGTGATGCAATAAAAATAAAACCAAACTAAATAAATGGCTGTCTGAATGTCACAAGAAAAGGGACAAAAATTAGAGAGATAAAGAAACCAAAGAAGAGATTAAATATTTGCATTGTGAGCATAAAGGAAAAACAAATTTGCTTGTAAAATACAATTTAAAACTTTCAAACAAAGAGCAATATGGTAAATTGCAGAACAATGGATCTCATTCAAAAACACATCCTCTGTTTGAACGAACAGCTGTGTACTGAAGAATTAACTTTACCCAAAGAGCGGTCTGGCTTTTGCCCTCCACTACTGGGAGGTGATCTCTAGACCCTTGGAATGCCCTACCTGACAAGAGTATCTTTGCCTGCCTGGAGGGTTTGCCACCAGAAAGTCTAACAATATGATTTATGATGGGGGCTTTGAAACACACCATGTCAGTTCTAACCTCCAGAGGAACTGGAGATTAAACGCATTAGCCCGAAACTCTGGGAGGGACTGAACACTCACTAAAGGTCAGGCCATGCTGGTAGTGGGTCATTGATCTGCAATATAAACTCTGGACACCAAAGGCTTGGGTGAGGTTCCCCAGTTGGCAATACTCTGAGTAGTGCCACACATCTTAGGCAGGAGTAGGTAACACCATCTATGAATCCCTGAAGAGAATTTGGGCCACTCCCAGATTCTGCCCTACTAGGCTTAGGCTCTTCCCTTGGCTGCATTTAATTTATACCCTTCTGTTACAGTAAAACTTACCAGACTCTTCCTTTGGCTGATTTTAATTTGTATCCTTTCATTACAGTAAAACTGTAATCATAATACTGGCTTTTCTGAGTTCTAAGGCCTTCTAATAAATTATCAAACCTGTGGGAATCCCTGAGGGACCCCAGAATTTGTAACCAGCAGATCTGAAGTGAAGGTGGCCCTGAGGACCCCCAAACTTGCAGCCAGTGTCTAAATAAGGGCACTCTTGTGGGGACTATGCAGTTTGCCTGAACTCATTACAGTACGTTTTTGTCACTGTATTTCTCTAGTTGATACAATTTAAACTGTCCTCAAAGTCATACCCCTCAGAAGGAAAGCATCTGACTTCCCCTGTTGGGCATTACTGCCAAGAGGCTATTCAGGAAGTGGCAGACTGTAGAATGATGCTGTAGTCGCCCTGTCGGTTAATGGGTAAAGTGACCCAGTTAGCCACCACACAGGAGAACTTTAATAGACACTGAATATCTCTGGACGAGGACAACCCATACTGGGATACCAAATGTCATTTATCTAATAAAGTACCAGAAAAATGGAGTGAGATTTTAAGAAATAAACTTTGTTATGAATGGATAAAGAAGATGTGGCACGTATATACAATGGAATATTACTCAGCCATACAAAGAAACAAAACTGAGTTATTTGTAGTGAGGTGGATGGACCTACAGACTGTCATACAGAGTGAAGTAAGTCAGAAAGAGAAAAACAAATACTGTATGCTAATGCATATATATGGAATCTAAAACAAAAACAAAATGGTTCTGAAGAACCTAGGGGCAGAACAGGAATAAAGACGCAGATGTAGAGAATGGACTTGAGGACACGGGGAGGGGGAAGGGTAAGCTGGGACGAAGGGAGAGAGTGGCATGGACATATATACACTACCAAAC
>NC_041223.1:70009867-70024904 GCF_002837175.3 Physeter macrocephalus | reverse complement strand
TGTAAAGCAATTATACTCCAATAAAGATGTTAAAAAAAGAAAAAAAAAAGAAAAAAGAAATAAACTTTGTTTTCCACAATATAAAGAGCATGTAACATTTCTCTTATTCTTTATATCATTTTTAAGACAGGACAGAAAGTTCAAAGCCATTTAAAAATATGACCTAAGATTTATATCTAGACTACTGTATGAAATACTTCAAAACACAATATTATGAATCAACTATAGTTCAATTTAAAAAAATATGTCAGCAACAAAACAGCAAAATATGCCATACCTCTCTTACAGTGGTTTTATTTCCTATACTTACTGTTACTCATTCATCAACAATTTAGTGCAGCAAAGAAATTACACGGTTCACTAGGATTTCATATGTCACCTTTAAAGAACACTTGCTTTCATTAATTATATTGTCATTAGCTTCCTATGTCCAACTTAAAGTTCTTACTAGTTCTCTTCTACGCATCTACCTATATATTCTCTCCCAGAAAGGCCTCATCCTACTTCAGCCTAGTGAGTCATGCTCTTCTTCTCACAGGGTGCACACGTGTATACAGTGTATGCAGACATAAATGCGCACTAAGTTCCTAGGCTAAGATCAGGAATTCTAAGGACATGCAGAAAGAAAGGCAAAGGATACAACTAGAGAAAGAAAGAAAAAATCCTTGTGAATGAGGAAAAGGAATGGATAGAACTAGTGGAAAAAGCCCATAGCTTATGATGGGGTATTTGACACATAATGATAGGTTTCAGAGGTAAGACTAAGCAAAGTAGATTTTACGTATTGGAAAAGCAATGCACTTAAACTAAAAATATCGCCATCCTAGATTTATTACTCTTGTTCTTAAGTATATAAAACTGAGTCATTCAATATTCTACTTGAAAATAACATTCAAAAATCTGTTTGGGAACCTCCTAGACTCAGTAATAAAATCTATTCTATCTTGATAAAACACTGATTTACAATACACCAAGATTTAGAAAAGGTGACCCAGGAATGTGGGTATTTAAAACTTCATTTTTTTTCCTAGATGAAATCAGTCTAAAAGATGGGTGGGGGGAAACCCCACAGGTCAAGTTGGGAGAGACTCTCTCACTATTTCCAAACAATGATACAGAGGTTGTGTACTCTACAGCATAAAGAAGTCTGGTCTAATATGCCTAAAAGGAATCCTAAACATATTATATAAGGCTTTCATTTAAATTCCTATCTTCTCAGACGGCAAAAAGTAACATCCAGGTATTCTGAACCTCCTCGTGCCATACATCTGGATTTAGTAGATAGAGTTAGTTAGCTCACACAGCTAGGACTAAAAGCTACTATCAATACATTCTCGGTTCTTTTACAGCTTGGTTTTCCTGGTCATTCCATCAAAATTAAGGGGTAGCCATATTTTTTTTTTCCTCCAGTTCCTCAAAAAACAACAACACCACTCTTAGGCTTATTTCTGAACATAAGCAATAACTAACTCACCCTATCTCCACCCTCCTTCACCATCCAAGTCTATCTCCCCCACCTGTGCTCCCACAGCCTATAGTTTTAAAACATTCTGTCTGTACAGAAGTAAGATGATTCGACATTTAACAGTTTAACTTCCTCTATTCAAATGTAATCCCTGTGAGGTTAAGTATCACACCTAATTGTTCCTGTATTTTAAGCACCTAAAAACATAGTCAAATATACTATCATTAAAAAAGTCAATAGATTAAGAAAATAAGCTCAAAGTGTCAGGTTAACCAGAAGCATGACTTAACTTTATTTCATCCATGTGGAACCAAATCCACTCATCCTAAAGATTAATGCACATTTACTGATAAAATAAGGCTATGAAATTAGCAACCAATTCATTATGTGTATGGTAACACAGTTTAAAACTGTTTGCCATTTTGCTGCAAAAAACTTAATCCCCCAGGGACTCCCACAGGTTTGATAATTTACTAGAAGGCCTTAGAACTCAGAAAAGCACTATACTTATGACTTAATTTTGGTAAATACATGCTGAGAATAACTTTAATAAAATTAAGTTGGTCTCTCCTAAAACCAGTAATAAATATAATTTTGCAAAGTTTAATCATTCTTTTTTAAAGAGAATACTACTTAGATCTCCAAAACCATTTATGTGACCTGACATTTTCTTTCCTTTTCAGGTTCACAATAAATAGAAGAAAAGTAGACTTCAGTTAAATTTGTTTGTTGATGGGTAAAATTACATCCACAATAAAGAGTTCAAAAAAGATAATGATACTATTCCTTTAATGTCTTCAACGTATTTTCTTTTGGTTTATAATTCAACAAACATGGCAAATTACCGTAAGATTTTAATGCAGAAATATACAGCTGTTATTATAACACCTGTAAACTAGAGCAAATATTTAATAGAGTACTGTTCTTCCTTACCTTAAGTATCCCCCAAAAGTATACTTTTATAAACTTTTAGAAGAAAAAGGGGGTAATACGAATTAGGGGTCCCCACCCCTGGGGACTGGGCCGCACAGCGGAGGTGAGCAGCGGGCAAGCTAGAAGCTTCACCTGCCGCTCCCCATCGCTCCCCGTCGCCCACATTACTGCCTGAGCCATCCCCCACCCCCTCCACCTCCCCACCCCGTGTCTGTGGAAAAACTGTCTTCCAGAAACCGGTCCTTGGTGCCAAAAAGGTTGGGTACCATTGATATAAATCATCTTTTTTGTTCTAAAATGACTTCTTAGCATTTCAAATGAACTACAGAAAAGAAAAGGACGTTAGGAGGAAGGTTTGAAGTAGAAAGAGTCTATTACACTAACAGATACAGTAACAGAGAAGGCCAGGTAGGGCTCACGGATTAAAGAGCCCCAAGAAGAAAGAATGAAAACGGCAACTTCTAAAAAGGGGTGCTTAAAGAGCTCATGCAACTAATATACACATGCCTCCACATAATCCCCATCCCGATGGTAGACTCTCATAGCAATTTATGCTACTTCCAAGACTTTACTTTCTGCTTTTGTATAAAGAGTCCTAATCCTCTGGTCATATCTACCAGCTACTCTAACTTTAACCCTAATTTTTCAATGCCATCTATCAAACTCACAACAAGGACTTTAGCACTTGGGTCATGGTCGTCTTCTTCATGTGTGCCGCCATCCTGCAGGTCCACTTATATGTGGATATTTTTCAATAAATATGTACTACAGCACTATACAACCCGTGGGTGGTTGAACCCAAGGATGTAGAACCACGGATACAGAGGACCAACTATAAAGTTATACTGGAATTTTTGACTCCACAGAGAGTCAGAGCGCCTAACCCCTGTGTAATTCAAGGGTCAACCATATTCTATACTGGTCTTCTATACTAAGAGTACACTACTGCTTCCCAGAAAACACTGGCTATACAACATTGCTCTGATTATGACCATTGTTCTTAAATGTTTCTTCTGCACATCATACTTATGATAGCCACATTCCATGTGTTCATATAAACTTCATTTAAATATCCCACTAACCTCCACACATGTTCAACAAAGTAAGCAAGACTGATGGCACACACTGGTGGAAAACAAAGTAAAAAACAAATAGATGCTCTGATCTCAGCCTAATCTATTCAAACACCTGGTTTATTTGAACCAATTTTATGAGCTAGCGTGGAGAAAATATGGAGTCCCTCTCTCTATCAGGAAAGATATACTTGCCTTTTTCACAGCCCAGATTTTTTCACATCTCTGAAAACAGGACATATCTTACAATTGATGATATAGCATATTTTAATTGGCAGAGGTCTCTCAAATCCAGTGGTACATAAAATAAGGGAACGGTCTTATAATTAATAGCATCTTATTTGGTAAAACAAGGTACAGAAAACATGGTTCTGGGTGAAAAAGAGAGTCCTCTGATAACCTTAAGGAACTTCATTACTTAATGCTGCAGAACAAGATATAGCCGGTCCCCAACTTATGATGGTTCTACTTACTTTTCAACTTTATGATGGTCTGAAAGTGATACACACTCACTAGAAACTGTACTTCAAATTTTGAATTCTGAGCTTTTCCCCCTTTCCCAGGTTAGCAAAATACGGTACGATACTCTCTGGTGATGCTGGCAGTGGCAGCTAGCCACAGCTCTCAGTCAGCCAAGTCATCATGAGGGTAAACAACTTATACACGTAGAACTCTTATGTACCCACACAACCATTCTGTTTTTCACTTTTGAAACAGCACTCAATAAATTACACAAGCTATTTAACATTTTATTAAAAAATAGGCTTTGTGTTGTATGATTCTGTCCAATTGCAAGCTAATGTAAATGTTCTGAGCACATTTAATGTTGGCTAAGCTAAGCTATGATGCCGTAACCCTGTCACAAGTCAAGGAAGATATCCATGCACCAGAACCACACCTATGATTTACAATTTGTTCTCATGTATTTGTCTTAAGAATCTTAATCTTAGCAAGAATGCTGGAACTGATGAGTTTAAGGCTTCTCTAAAGTGACTTCTGAAAGTATTTGTAAAACCACACCCAATTAATTAGATTGACAGGATTAGACCACATATTAGGATTAGTTAATCTGTGACCCTACAATCCAATCAAATTCTTCAGTGCTTCACTTGCACCCTGTGAGGTCACCATCACAGACTAAATTTCTATGACTAAACATTATACAATATATATTCAAATATATTTACTACTGCCATAAGTAGTAAAGCACATAAAATAAGGAGCCCCAAGTCCATTTTCCTAGAAATTTTATGAATTATTTTACAATTTTATTGCAATTCTTCGACAATGACACATTTTTTTTTATATTTTACTTTTGGTAAGACTGGCTCTATTTGGGGTATAAAAATGACTAGATGTGTGTTCAATAACCAAGAAATACAATCTAACTAAAAAATGTTTATGTCCCTGGTTTTCCTAATCCACTCAAAAGATTACATTTTCACAACCATGTCTCCAAGTCCATTCTAATTTATAATAATCTTTTCAGTTCTTGAGGGAGAACTGAAACACAAATTGCAGGTTTCAAGAAAGTCTGAAATTGTTAATTATCTACTCTTCAAGCAATGTGATGAGGGCAGTGAATTTTTTTTCTTTAGGAAAAAAAAAAGATGTACTATAAAAGTTACTTGTGCTGGAACTAAGTACCCTCCATCATGTCAACAATGATCAATAGAAGGCTCACTTAATTTTCTATGCAACTAGAAAGGGCAAGAGCTATTATTTAACTTCAGTTTTTCATTTAAAAATTCTAATAAAACTACTAGGTCAGACATTAATACCAAAATATTGGCTCACATTGATGAGAGTTATACACTTTAAAAAAAAAAGTGTTCAGCTGAAATTGAAGACACTTGCATGATAAGTCAACCCTGTGCCTTTGTTAACCTGTAGTAAATTCACAACCACAGTTGGTTAGAATAATTAATCTATCAGATTTTTTTAGAAAACAAACTGCCTCCTAATCACTTTAGAGGCCAATGATTATTTTTTCTTCTGAATCTACTAATACCTATCTCCTGGATGTTAATTGTAAAAAAAAAATTTAAGCTCTTATACAGAGCAAACATATAGAAATTTCCCCATATAACAACTGTGAGTCCATAGAAATGTTTAAAATATATTTGGCACCAGATATAATGATTTCTTCATGTTTCAGTGAACAAGATTTACTACCCCAAAAGAAGTTTCCTGGGACAATAAATCTTGAGGCTCAGTATACCAAAGAAATTAAGAATTCTCTTTATTATGCATTACGGTGATCTTCTTACATTCTCCTCTGAAATGGTAAATGAATGAGATTGAAAGGATCCATCAGGCCATATTCAATTTCAATGATGAATGACATATTAATAGACTAAATACAAAAATAAACACCAGAAATATGAGAATATATAAAGGTAGCCTCATTTCATCTTCTGTCTGCCTTTAAACCAAAATAGTTTCACCACTATATCTGTAATTACATTAAAAAATTACGCATAATCATTGAGAACCTCTATGTGGGAAGAACAGTTCTACACATTTAGGCAAGGTTTTTTTCTTCTCTTCATCTACAGTTATACTAACAAACTCTCAAAGCTACTTTTTCTTTTACTGTGATACAAACAATACAACACTGATAAAGTCATATAACGTTTATATATATAAATAACACACTTTATGGCTAGATTTTCTTTATGAACTACTAGTTTTAGACAAACAAGAACTATAAATTTATATTTAAGGATAAACTAAGAAAAGAAAAAAAGGTAATACCTAGAAAGTAAATCTGAATGCCAGATGAAATACATACATACATAAAACCTAAACTTCCTACCTAGCAAAGTATGCAAGAAAATAACAGATGAATGTTTATAAAATCCTTATTAAACTAGATGAGTACATGCCCTTGAAATTAAATGTAGTAAAAAAAAAAAAAGCTTTTGTAATTCTCTGCTTAATTCTCTCAACAATTATTAAAGAGATCTTCATATTTATTACTCTTTCATCCTACATAGCAAATATTTTACTTTCAAAACAGTAATAAATAAATCATTGTAAAAATATTTTCCACAGAATTTTAATAAAGCAGTCAAACTGGACACGAGAAAGTAAAACGACTCCAAGCAGAGAAAAGCAATAAATTCATTGCTAGAAACTTTTAAGAGATTATTAGGTCTTTTCTTTTTCCTTTCCTTTTCCTTTTTTTTTTCTTTTTAATTTGAGTGTGTGAGATGAAAGAGGAGGACGGAGTCTTGCTTATTTTTTTTAATCAAGCATAATTTCCTAAAACCATTCAAGACTGACTCCTTGCATGGTATTCCACTACATCCTAACTACATACAACCCTGCAGGGGACATAACTAACTACCCCTAAGGGAAAGGTGTGGAGAAGTGGAGAGAGGCAGACAAGCAGGAAATGAAGAAAGACAACTTAGTAGAAATAACTTAGCAGAAAAAGAACTTTGCAAATGGGAAATAATCCCAGTTCAGGCTTAGTCACATTAAAGAAAAAATGTGGACTTTATCAAACAAGATGGCTATGCATGTGTGGTGGCTAGAGGCAGATGAGAAGTCTCTGTACCTTCCTTTCAATGTTGTTGTGAACCTAAAACTGTTCCAAAAATAAAGTTTTTTTCAAAAAATAAATTAATAATAATATATTAAGACTAAGTAGGGCTTATCCCAGGAACAAAAGAAAGCTTCAGTGTTAGGATATATTTCCATTTAATACATAAAATAAACAAATCTAAGCAGGAAAAAAAAACAGTATTCTATCTATAGTAGATAAAAAGCAATTAGACAACACTGAATACCTATTCTTGATTAAAAGTAAAATGCCTCACTAAAATAGAACCAAACATACACTTGTTGAATCTGATAAAATAGATTTCAGACTCAAAGACAGCATACAATACTTTAAAGAAACATTAGAAGCATTCCCACACAAATCAAGAACAAGACAAGGATCCCTATAACTATTACTAAAATTTAAATTGTACTTGTGTGTAACTGAATTAGACACGAAAAAAGTTAATGTATAAAAAAACAGAAGCGATAGCTTCACGATGGCGGAAGAGTAAAACGTGGAGATCACCTTCCTCCCCACAGATATATCAGAAATACATCTACCTGAGGAACAGCTCCTACAGAACACCTACTGAATGCTGGTAGAAGACCTCAAACTTCCCAAAAGGCAAGAAACTCCCCACGTACCTGGGTAGGGCAAAAGAAAAAAGAAAAAACGGAGACAAAGAATGGGGATGGGACCTGCACCTCGGGGAGGGAGCTGTGAAGGAGGGAAAGTTTCCACACACTAGGAAGCCCCTTCACTGGCAGAGACAGGGGGGTTGGGGGGGTGGGCAGGGGGGGGAAATCTTCGGAGCAACAGAGGAGAGCGCAGCAACAGGGGTGTGGAGGGCAAAACAGAGAGAGTCCCGCACAGAGGATCAGTGCCGGCCAGCACTCACCAGCCCGAGAGGCCTGTCTGCTCACCAGCCAGTGCAGATGGGGGCTGGGAGCTGAGGCTCAGGATTCAGAGGTCAGATCCCAGGGAGAGGACTGGGGTTGTCGGCGTGAACACAGCCTAAAGGGGGCTAGTGAGCCCCAGCTAGCCAGGAGGGAGTCTGAGAAAAAGTCTGGAACTGCCTAAGAGGCAAGAGACCATTGTTTTGGGGTGCGCGAGGAGAGGGGATTCAGAGCACCACCTAAACAAGCTCCAGAGACAGGCGCGAGCCACAGCTATCAGTGTGGACCCCAGAGACGGGCATGAAACACTAAGGCTGCTGCTGCCGCCACCAAGAAGGCTGTGTGCCAGCACAGGTTACTATCCACACCTCCCCTCCAGGGAACCTGTGCAGCCCGCCACTGCCAGGGTCCCGTGATCCAGGGACAACCTCCCTGGAGAACACATGGCATGCCTCAGGCTGTTGCAACATCACCCTGGCCTCTGCTGCCACAGGCTCGCCCTGCATTCCATGCCCCTCCCCCGCCCCACCCCGGCCTGAGTAAGCCAGAGCCCCCGAAGCAGCCGCTGCTTTAACCAGGTCCTGTATGGGTGGGGAACAGACATCCTTAGGTGACCTACATGCAGAGGCGGGGCCAAAGCCGAACTTGAACCCCAGGAGCTGTGCGAACAAAGAAGAGAAAGGGAAATTTCTCCATGCAGCCTCAGGAGCAGCGGATTAAATCTCCACAATGAAACTGAGGTACCCTGCATCTGTGGAATACCTGAATAGACAACTAATCATCCCAAAATTGAGGCAACGGACTTTGGCATCAACTGTAGACTTGGGGTTCAGTTTCTGCATCTAATTTGTTTCTGGTTTTATGTTTATCTTAGTTTAGTATTTACAGCTTATTATCATTGGTAGATTTGTTTATTGATTTGGTTTCTCTCTTCCTTTTTATTTTTTTTTTGCGGTACGAGGGCCTCTCACTGTTGTGGTCTCTCCCGTCGCGGAGCACAGGCTCCAGATGCACAGACTCAGCGGCCATGGCTCACGGGCCCAGCAAAAAGTCTGGAACTGCCTAAGAGGCAAGAGACCATTGTTTTGGGGTGCGCGAGGAGAGGGGATTCAGAGCACCACCTAAACAAGCTCCAGAGACAGGCGCGAGCCACAGCTATCAGTGTGGACCCCAGAGACGGGCATGAAACACTAAGGCTGCTGCTGCCGCCACCAAGAAGGCTGTGTGCCAGCACAGGTTACTATCCACACCTCCCCTCCAGGGAACCTGTGCAGCCCGCCACTGCCAGGGTCCCGTGATCCAGGGACAACCTCCCTGGAGAACACATGGCATGCCTCAGGCTGTTGCAACATCACCCTGGCCTCTGCTGCCACAGGCTCGCCCTGCATTCCATGCCCCTCCCCCGCCCCACCCCGGCCTGAGTAAGCCAGAGCCCCCGAAGCAGCCGCTGCTTTAACCAGGTCCTGTATGGGTGGGGAACAGACATCCTTAGGTGACCTACATGCAGAGGCGGGGCCAAAGCCGAACTTGAACCCCAGGAGCTGTGCGAACAAAGAAGAGAAAGGGAAATTTCTCCATGCAGCCTCAGGAGCAGCGGATTAAATCTCCACAATGAAACTGAGGTACCCTGCATCTGTGGAATACCTGAATAGACAACTAATCATCCCAAAATTGAGGCAACGGACTTTGGCATCAACTGTAGACTTGGGGTTCAGTTTCTGCATCTAATTTGTTTCTGGTTTTATGTTTATCTTAGTTTAGTATTTACAGCTTATTATCATTGGTAGATTTGTTTATTGATTTGGTTTCTCTCTTCCTTTTTATTTTTTTTTTGCGGTACGAGGGCCTCTCACTGTTGTGGTCTCTCCCGTCGCGGAGCACAGGCTCCAGATGCACAGACTCAGCGGCCATGGCTCACGGGCCCAGCTGCTCCACGGCACGTGGGATCCTTCCGGACAGGGGCACGAACCCGTGTCCCCAGCATCGGCAGGCAGACTCTCAACCACTGCGCCACCAGGGAAGCTCTACTTTATATATATATATTTTTTTTTTTTTTCCTGTTTCTCCTATTATGAGTGTGTATGTGTATGCTTCTTTGTGTGATTTTGTCTGTATAGCTTCCGTGATCCAGGGACAACCTCCCTGGAGAACACATGGCATGCCTCAGGCTGTTGCAACATCACCCTGGCCTCTGCTGCCACAGGCTCGCCCTGCATTCCATGCCCCTCCCCCGCCCCACCCCGGCCTGAGTAAGCCAGAGCCCCCGAAGCAGCCGCTGCTTTAACCAGGTCCTGTATGGGTGGGGAACAGACGTCCTCAGGTGACCTACATGCAGAGGCGGGGCCAAAGCCGAACTTGAACCCCAGGAGCTGTGCGAACAAAGAAGAGAAAGGGAAATTTCTCCATGCAGCCTCAGGAGCAGCGGATTAAATCTCCACAATGAAACTGAGGTACCCTGCATCTGTGGAATACCTGAATAGACAACTAATCATCCCAAAATTGAGGCAACGGACTTTGGCATCAACTGTAGACTTGGGGTTCAGTTTCTGCATCTAATTTGTTTCTGGTTTTATGTTTATCTTAGTTTAGTATTTACAGCTTATTATCATTGGTAGATTTGTTTATTGATTTGGTTTCTCTCTTCCTTTTTATTTTTTTTTTGCGGTACGAGGGCCTCTCACTGTTGTGGTCTCTCCCGTCGCGGAGCACAGGCTCCAGATGCACAGACTCAGCGGCCATGGCTCACGGGCCCAGCTGCTCCACGGCACGTGGGATCCTTCCGGACAGGGGCACGAACCCGTGTCCCCAGCATCGGCAGGCAGACTCTCAACCACTGCGCCACCAGGGAAGCTCTACTTTATATATATATATATATTTTTTTTTTCCTTTTTCTCCTATTATGAGTGTGTATGTGTATGCTTCTTTGTGTGATTTTGTCTGTATAGCTTTGTTTTTACCATGTGTCCTAGAGTTCTTTTTTTTTTTTTTTTAATATAGCTTTTAGCACCTGTTATCATTGGTGGATTTTTTTTGGATTGGTTGCTCTCTTTTTCTTTCTTTTTTTATTACTTTTTTATTTGTTTGTTTTTAATAATATGTTGTTATTTTAATAAATATTTTATTTCATTTTTCATTCTTTTTTTTTTCCTCCCTTTTCCTCTGAGCTGGGTGGCTGACAGTCTTGGTGCTTCAGCTGGGTGTCAGGCCTGAGCCTCTGCGGTGGGAGAGCCATGTTCAGGACATTGATCCACCAGAGACCTCCAGGCCCCATGTAATATCAAACAGCGAAAGAAGAGAAAGGGAAATTTCTCCATGCAGCCTCAGGAGCAGCGGATTAAATCTCCACAATGAAACTGAGGTACCCTGCATCTGTGGAATACCTGAATAGACAACTAATCATCCCAAAATTGAGGCAACGGACTTTGGCATCAACTGTAGACTTGGGGTTCAGTTTCTGCATCTAATTTGTTTCTGGTTTTATGTTTATCTTAGTTTAGTATTTACAGCTTATTATCATTGGTAGATTTGTTTATTGATTTGGTTTCTCTCTTCCTTTTTATTTTTTTTTTGCGGTACGAGGGCCTCTCACTGTTGTGGTCTCTCCCGTCGCGGAGCACAGGCTCCAGATGCACAGACTCAGCGGCCATGGCTCACGGGCCCAGCTGCTCCACGGCACGTGGGATCCTTCCGGACAGGGGCACGAACCCGTGTCCCCAGCATCGGCAGGCAGACTCTCAACCACTGCGCCACCAGGGAAGCTCTACTTTATATATATATATATATTTTTTTTTTCCTTTTTCTCCTATTATGAGTGTGTATGTGTATGCTTCTTTGTGTGATTTTGTCTGTATAGCTTTGTTTTTACCATGTGTCCTAGAGTTCTTTTTTTTTTTTTTTTAATATAGCTTTTAGCACCTGTTATCATTGGTGGATTTTTTTTGGATTGGTTGCTCTCTTTTTCTTTCTTTTTTTATTACTTTTTTATTTGTTTGTTTTTAATAATATGTTGTTATTTTAATAAATATTTTATTTCATTTTTCATTCTTTTTTTTTTCCTCCCTTTTCCTCTGAGCTGGGTGGCTGACAGTCTTGGTGCTTCAGCTGGGTGTCAGGCCTGAGCCTCTGCGGTGGGAGAGCCATGTTCAGGACATTGATCCACCAGAGACCTCCAGGCCCCATGTAATATCAAACAGCGAAAGCTCTCCCAGAGATCTCCATCTCAACGCTAAGATGCACCTCCACTCAATGACCAGCAAGCTACAGTGCTGTACACTCCATGCAAAACAACTAACAAGACAGAAACACAACCCCACCCATTAGCAGAAAGGCTGCCTAAAATCATAATAAGTTCATATATATTTTTTTTTTCCTTTTTCTCCTATTATGAGTGTGTATGTGTATGCTTCTTTGTGTGATTTTGTCTGTATAGCTTTGTTTTTACCATGTGTCCTAGAGTTCTTTTTTTTTTTTTTTTAATATAGCTTTTAGCACCTGTTATCATTGGTGGATTTTTTTTGGATTGGTTGCTCTCTTTTTCTTTCTTTTTTTATTACTTTTTTATTTGTTTGTTTTTAATAATATGTTGTTATTTTAATAAATATTTTATTTCATTTTTCATTCTTTTTTTTTTCCTCCCTTTTCCTCTGAGCTGGGTGGCTGACAGTCTTGGTGCTTCAGCTGGGTGTCAGGCCTGAGCCTCTGCGGTGGGAGAGCCATGTTCAGGACATTGATCCACCAGAGACCTCCAGGCCCCATGTAATATCAAACAGCGAAAGCTCTCCCAGAGATCTCCATCTCAACGCTAAGATGCACCTCCACTCAATGACCAGCAAGCTACAGTGCTGTACACTCCATGCAAAACAACTAACAAGACAGAAACACAACCCCACCCATTAGCAGAAAGGCTGCCTAAAATCATAATAAGTTCACAGACACCCCAAAACACACCACCAGATGCGGTCCTGCCCACCAAAGACAAGATCCAGCCTCATCCACCAAAATACTGGCACCAGTCCCCTCCACCTACACAACCCACTGAACCAACCTTACTCACTGGGGGCAGACACCAAAAACCAACGGGAACTACAAACCTGCAGCCTGAGAAAAGGAGACCCCAAACACAGTAAGTTAAGCAAAATGAGAAGACAGAGAAATACACAGCAGATGAAGGAGCAAGGTAAAAACCCACCAGACCAAACAAATGAAGAGGAAATAGGCAGTCTACATGAAAAAGAATTCAGAGCAATGACAGTAAAGATGATCCAATATCTTGGAAACAGATTGGAGAAAATACAAGAAACATTTAATAAGGACCTAGAAGAACTAAAGAGGAAACAAACAATGATGACCAACACAATAAATGAAATTAAAATTTCTCTACAAGGAATCAACAGCAGAATAACTGAAGCATAAGAACGGATACGTGACTTGGAAGATAAAAGAGTGGAAATAACTACTGCAGAGCAGAATAAAGAAAAAAGAGTAAAAAGAATTGAGGACAGTCTCAGAGACCTCTGGTAAAACATTAACACACCAACATTTGAATTATACGGGTCCCAGAAGAAGGAGAGAAAAACAAAAGGACTGAGAAAATATTTGAAGAGATTATACTTGAACACTTCCCGAATATGAGAAAGGAAATAGTCAATCAAGTCCAGGAAGCACACAGAGTGCCAGACAGGATAAATCCAAGGAGAAACATGCCAAGACACATATTAATCAAACTATCAAAAAAGAAAAAATATTAAAAGCAGAAAGGGAAAAACAACAAATAACATACAAGGGAATCCCCATAAGGTTAACAGCTGACCTTTCAGCAGAAACTCTACAAGCCAGAAGGGAGTGGCAGGACAAATTTTAAGTGATGAGAAAGAAAAACCGACAACCAAGATCACTCTACCCAGCAAGGAACTCATTCAGATTCGATGGAAAATTAAAACCTTTACAGACAAGAAAAAGCTAAGAGAATTCCACACCAACAAACCACCTTTACAACAAATGCTAAAGGAACTTCTCTAGGCAGGAAACATGAGACAAGGAAGAGACCTACAATAACAAACCCCAAACAATTAAGAAACTGGTAGTAGGAAAACACATATCAATAACTGCCTTAAATGTAAATGGATTAAATGCTCCAACAAAAAAACACAGACTGGGTGAATGGATACATAAACAAGACCCATATATATGCTGTCTACAAGAGACCCACTTCAGACCTAGGGACACATACAGACTGAAAGTGAGGGGATGGAAAAAGATATTCCATGCAAATGGAAATCAAAAGAAAGCTGGAGTAGCAATTCTCATATCAGACAAAATAGATGTTAAAATAAAGACTATTACAAGAGACAAAGAAGGTCACTACATAGTGATCAAGGGATCGATCAAAGAAAATATAACAATTGTAAATATTTATGCACCCAACATAGGAGCACCTCAATACATAAGGCAAATATTAACAGCCATAAAAGGGGAAATCGACAGTAACACATTCATAGTAGGGGACTTTAACACCCCACTTTCACCTATGAACAGATCATCCAAAATGAAAATAAATAAGGAAACACAAGCTTTAAGTGATACATTAAACAAGATGGACTTAATTGATATTTATAGGACATTCCATCCAAAAACAACAGAATACACTTTCTTCTCAAGTGCTCATGGAACATTCTCCAGGATAGATCATAGCTTGGGTCACAAATCAAGCCTTGGTAAATTTTCAAAACCTGAAATCATATCAAGTATCTTTTCCGACCACAACGCAATGAAACTAGATATCAATTACAGGAAAAAATCTGTATAAACTAAAAACACATGGAGGCTAAACAATATACTAAATAACCAAGAGATCACTGAAGAAATCAAAGAGGAAATCAAAAAATACCTAGAAACAAATGACAATGGAGACACAACGACCCAAAACCTATGGGATGCAGCAAAAGCAGTTCTAAGATGGAAGTTTATAGCAATATAATCCTACCTCAAGAAACAAGAAACATCTCAAATAAACAACCTAATCTTACACCTAAAGCAATTAAAGAAAGAAGAACAAAAAAAAAAAAAAAAACAAAGTTAGCAGAAGGAAAGAAATCATAAAGATCAAATCAGAAATAAA
>NC_041223.1:70008322-70009743 GCF_002837175.3 Physeter macrocephalus | reverse complement strand
ATAGAATTAGAACTGAAAAAGGAGAAGTAACAACTGACACTGCAGAAATACAAAGGATCATGAGAGATTACTACAAGCAACTCTATGACAATAAAATGGACAACCTGGAAGAAATGGACAAATTCTTAGAAAAGCAAAACCTCCCAAGACTGAACCAAGAAGAAATAGAAAATATAAAAAGACCAATCACAAACACTTAAATTGAAACTATGATTAAAAACCTTCCAACAAACAAAAGTCCAGGACCAGATGGCTTCACAGGTGAATTCTATCAAACATTTAAAGAAAAGCTAACACCCATCCTTCTCAAACTCTTCCAAAACATTGCAGAGGAAGGAACACTCCCAAACTCATTCTACAAGGACACCATCACCCTGACACCAAAGACAGAAAAAGATATTACAAAAAAAAGAAAATTAGACCAATATCACTGATGAATATAGATGCAAAACTTCTCAACAAAATACTAGCAAACAGAATCCAACAACACACTAAAAGGATCATACACCATGATCAAGTGGGGTTTTTCCCAGGAATGCAAGGATTCTTCAACATATGCAAATCAATCAATGTGATAAACCATATTAACAAATCGAAGGAGAAAAACCATATGATCATCTCAGTAGATGCAAAAAAGCTTTTGACAAAATTCAACACCCATTTATGATAAAAACTCTCCAGAAAGTGAGCATAGAGGGAACCTACCTCAACATAATAAAGGCCATATACCACAAACCCACAGCAAACATCATTCTCAATGGTTAAAAACTGAAAGCATATCCTCTAAGATCAGGAACAAGACAACGATGTCCACTCTCACCACTATTATCCAACATAGTTTTGGAAGTTCCAGACACGGCAATCAGAGAAGAAAAAGAAATAAAAGGAATACAAATTGGAAAAGAAGAAGTAAAACTGTCACTGTTTGCAGATGACATGATACTATACATAGAAAATCCTAAAGATGCCACCAGAAAACTACTAGAGCTAATCAATGAATTTGGTAAAGTTGCAGGATACAAAATTAATGCACAGAAATCTCTTGCATTCCTATACACTAATGATGAAAAATCTGAAAGAGAAAATTAGGAAACACTCCCATTTCCCACTGCAACAGAAAGAATAAAATACCTAGGAATAAACCTACCTAAGGAAACAAAAGACCTGTATGCAGAAAACTATAAGACACTGATGAAAGAAATTAAAGATGATACAAACAGATGGAGATATATACCATGTTTTTGGATTGGAAGAATCAACACTGTGAAAATGACTATACGACCCAAAGCAATATACAGATTCCAGGCAATCCCTATCAAACTACCAATGGCATTTTTCACAGAACTAGAACAAAAAATTTCACAATTTGTATGGAAACACAAAAGACCCCAAATAGCCAAAGCAATCTTGAGAAAGAAAAA
>NC_041223.1:69997283-70008029 GCF_002837175.3 Physeter macrocephalus | reverse complement strand
TAAACAAATGGGACCTAATGAAACTTCAAAGTTTTTGCACAGCAAAGGATACCATAAACAAGACGAAAAGACAACCCTCAGAATGGGAGAAAATATTTGCAAATGAAGCAACTGACAAAGGATTAATCTCCAAAATATACAGGCAGCTCATGCAGCTCAATATCAAAAAAACAAACAACCCAATCCGAAAATGGGCAGAAGATCTAAACAGTCATTTCTCCAAAGAAGATATAAAGATTGCCAACAAACACATGAAACACATTAGCTCAACATCACTAATCATTAGAGATATGCAAATCAAAACTACAATGAGGTATCACCTTACACCAGTCAGAATGGCCATCATTAAAAAATCTACAAGCAATAAATGCTGGAGAGGGTGTGGAGAAAAGGGAACCCCTTGCACTGTTAGTGGGAATGTAAATTGATACAGCCACTATGGAGAACAGTATGAAGGTTCTTTAAAAAACTAAAAATAGAACTACCATATGACCCAGCAATCCCACTACTGGGCATATACACTGAGAAAACCATAATTCAAAAACAGTCATGTACCACAATGTTCACTGCAGCTCTATTTACAACAGCCAGGACATGGAAGCAACCTCAGTGTCCATCAACAGATGAATGGATAAAGAAGATGTGGCACATATATACAATGGAATATTACTCAGCCATAAAAAGAAACGAAACTGAGTTATTTGTAGTGAGGTGGATGGACCTAGAGACTGTCATACAGAGGGAAGTAAGTCAGAAAGAGAAAAACAAATACTGTATGCTAACACATATATATGGAATCTAAAAAAAAAAAAAAAAAAAAAAAAAAAGGTCATGAAGAACCTAGGGGCAAGACGGGAATAAAGACGCAGGTCTACCAGAGAATGGACTTGAGGATACGGGGAGGGGGAAGGGTAAGCTGGGACAAAGTGAGAGATTGGCATGGATATATACACTACCAAATATAAAACAGATACCTAGTGGGAAGCAACCACGTAGCACAGGGAGATCAGCTCGGTGCCTTGTGTCCACCTAGAGGGGTGGGATAAAGAGGGTGGGAGGGAGACGCAAGAGGGAGGGGATATGGGGATATATGTGTATGTATAGCTCATTCACTTTGCTATACAGCAGAAACTAACACACCATTGTAAAACAGTTATACTCCAATAAAGATGTTGAAAGAAAAGGGAAGGAAGGAAGGGAGGGAGGGAGGGAGGGAGGGAGGGAGGGAGGAAGGATGGAAGGAAGGAAGGAAGGAAGGAAGGAAGGAAGGAAGGAAGGGTAAAACTATGTCAATTTACACCTAATATGACTGGATACTCAGAAAATCCAAGAGAATCAACTGAAAAATAATTATAAACAAGAATCAGATGGAACAAGAGAATTCAATGAAAACACAAAGGCCTAGAATACAGAAAACAACTTCAAGAAAGAAGTACAAAGTTGCAAGATCAAGTCTGTCTGATTTGTCTTTATTATAAACAAAAGTAGTCAAGACAGTACTACCACAAAGACAGATAAAAAAGATCAAGGGCATAGAACAGAGCATCTAGCAATAGTCCCACACATACATAACAACTTATTTTTTATAAAGATGCAAAAGAAATTCAATGAAAAAAGGACCATCTCTTCAATACTTGGTGCAGAAACAACTGGATATCCATATGCAAAACAAACAAACAAAAAACCTATCAACAGGCTAAAAACAACCCAAATGTCTATGACTATGGATTAGTTAAGTAAATTATGGTACACTAATAAGATGGAAATCTGTGCATCTATTAAAAAAAAGATTGAAGGAGATCTCCATGTACTAAAACTGGGGCAAGGGGACTCAAAATAAATTAAGTAAAAAAAAAGCAAGTACAGAAAAGGGCGTTAAGAATCACCTCTTGGGTAAGGGTGGTAAGAATATAAATAAATGTATTGCTTGCACATGGATAAAGAAATTCTGATGGATACAATAAATGCTAATAGCAATGGTTATTACTCTTCTGAGATGATGATAAATATCTGCTGTCTGTCTGACTTTTAAAATTTTGTTAACCACATTTAATCTATTCAAATAATTCTTTTTTAATTGGCCTTCAAACTGGAAATGCAAATAAGTTGTAATTTACGAAACTGCTACTTCTTATTACTATTTAGGATGCTGTCTTCTAACACCCATGTATGTATATTAAGTTAAAAATTAAACAACTCATTATCCCTTCACTAGTTTGACGGATCAAATTCAACAAAATGGAAAGGTTGTTTATAGAGCTATGTTAATAAACTCCTAAAATCAAAGTTATCTTCAAGTTTTTATAGACAGAAATGAAATTCTATTGTTTTCTACCCAAAAGTATGCATTTTTCAGTTGTAAATTTTGTTAAAAACCACATAAAAACTAGCCTTTCTCATAAAAATGATACGTACTTCCCTGACAAATGCTGCATCATTCATAACATCACTATTTTATAATTCCCATTAGCAAAGATAAAAATAATAAGCAACTCTAGAGCAATAACCTGTCAATCATGGCTACTATTCTATAACTGGTGTTACTACAGTCTTACCCTTTAGACCCACTCTGCTGCAAAATGTGCTTTCCCTCTGTATTCTACAACTTTACAATTTGGTAAGAGAAATTGAGGACAAAAATTAACAGTAAAAACTGAAAAGGAGGGAAGAGGAGACTTTTATTTAAAATTCCAAATAACAGAACTGCTTGAAAAAAAAGAATTTCCTATGATGATTTCAAAGGGTGGTTATATAAGCTAAGTAGAAAGGAAAATAATTAGAGCATCGTTTTTTCTAGTGAAAAACTACATGAAAAGTTGTTCAACATAAATATATACTTCAGATCCCTAAAGAACAATTTTCTAAGCATTTCTAAGCAGCACTGATTCTGACTAATAAAACTACACTGAGACACATTTTCTTAAATGCTGAACTTTGAATTATGGCAGCACAAGCTGTCAAAATACTTTTTTAAAAAAACGAATGCAAACTGAAACAATCTGGCTTCTGACCAACTTTTACACTGAATTAAAAATTTAGAAAGGTGTGGCCCATGTTAAGTGTTAACGTTATCCCTACCCTACCGATTGGGCAGGGCACAGAAGTGTATGCCTCTTTTAGCCACCCCTATAATATTCCTGCTGCCAAAACAGACACAAAAGGCAGGCAGTGAACTGTGGGAAGGCCATGGCACCAGAAGTCAACCAACAGTCCCATGCCAAGCAGGCATTATGCAAAATAAATGAAAGTAGAATGATAACTTTGTATTAGTTGAGAAGAAAAGATAGGCATTCAACAGTGCTGAGATTATTGCTAATATTACATCCAAGGGCTAATAACAAATTGAGTGGACTTGAGTAGAAGCAGTTAAAATAAAACAAAAACTTACATCACCTAACATGTGAGATTATATTAGAAAAAAAGTTTAAAACATTTAATTGCTTACATTGCTATATTTCCTATATTATTCTATCATAACCACCCCTCCTCCAAAACATAATAACTCCATGGTGCATCTTTACTGTCAAATACTATGCGGCAGTTATAAATCTCTTTGCATGACATGGAAATATTTCCAAGTTGTATTGTTAAGTGAAATAAGTCTCGGGTTTTCAGTGTCAAAACAACAAAAATAAGTAACAAAAGAAAACCTTCCATGTGTATGTATATATATATATACGTAAATTAATTTTTAAAATAAGACTACGTAGTAAACACTGTTGACCTTCAGAAGGCTTAACAGGTGATTTTCACTCTATATAATTCTATCCTGTTTACAGCTTTTTAAAAAACATAATATGAACCAATAGCCATGAATCACAAACTATTGTAAGAAACAAGGGGGACTTGCCTGGTGGTCCAGGGGTTAAGACTCCGTGCTCCCAACACAGGGGGCCCGGGTTCAATCCCTGGTCAGAGAACTAGATCCCAGATGCCCCAACTAAGAGCCCACATGCCACAAGTAAAGATCCTGAACACCACAACGAAGACCTTGCACGCGGCAACAAAGATCCCGCATTCCGCAACTAAGACCCGGCGCAGCCAAATAAATAAATATTAGAAAAAAAAAAGAAAACAAGGAAGTAACCTAACTTAATTAAGTTTCTGTCACTAAGAATCTTACTAAAATAAAATAGGTAAACAACAAGGACCTACAGTATAGCATAGGGCACTATATTCAATACCATGTAATAAGCTATAATGGAAAAGAATCTGAAAAAGAAAAAATATATATATATATATATATGAACTACTTTGCTGTACACCAGAAACTAACACAACAATGTAAATCCACTATACTTCAATTTAAAAAAAAAAAAGGATCTTGCTAAAGAGCAGACTTGGGAATTATATATGTTTGTCAATATAGTGCTATATTCAATTCAAGTAATTTCTGGAAAAATCAAGACAAGTGGGTCTCAAAGTGTCATTCATATTCCTTTTCCAAGCTGAATATTGTTACACTGCAAGTATTAATTAGAAAACTTTACCTTTCTTGAAGCATGGATGTCAAAAAATGGCTTATTTCTGACACCAAATGGTTCCTGTGTTTTGTCAATGAGCCCCGTCTTCATTTTATCATGTCGAGGGTTTATTATTTCTCGTTCTATACACTGCAGACGAATATTAAAATTACAATCTCCAACCGGCTGTGCCTGAATTAAACAAGACAATTATTTAAATTTCAACACTAAAAACTATTTTCTCAGCATAATTATCAGGCTGATACACTATACATAGCAGTCTATATAAACAGCATCCTTTGGAGTTGCCCAGTGTATAGCCTGAACAACCGTAAGTGCCAGCCCTGATGATTAATTTGACTAATGACAGAAGCATACCTAAACATGCAAATGCACACACATACACAGTTACTTATTTTAATTATAAATATATAAAAGAGTATGGGAAAATGGTATAGATCTCTTCAAATATAAATTGATCCAAAGTTTTCACATCTGAATTAAAGTATTAATATACTCACTAATCATTTTTATTGTTTCCATGAATTAGTAAAACCTGTGTAAAAACTACAATCCACATAGTCAGGAAAGTACAAGCAAACAACACACCAAAATAAGCAAAAAAGTAGTCACCTATAATGTTTTTTGTTGTTTAAAGTGCTAACACTTTACAGCCTTCAAGAAGTAGAAGATATTTATTAAACAAATACATTCTCAACTCTGAAAACTAATATAGAAAAGATTTATATGATACATTGAAAAACAAAAGTTTTCTTCTTCCCCTGTATGTATATATACAGTATATATATTATGGTATATATATATGGTTTGACACATGAAATAAAAAGCACATGTACACTTTTGTATGAGCTGAGGGTAAGGGCTTGTCCTCTCCTAATGGTATATACAAATACAGCTATAACCTATCACCTGGGTGACAGTAGTGGTCCGGATTAGCAGCATCACCTCAATGGTATATCAAGTACCCTTTTCTTTATTCTGCAATTGGACACACTTCCATGCATTTTTCCCATCTTTCCTGCCTTCTTCCTCTTCTCTAATCTATATCACTCAACCTAACATTTTACCCAACCTACTGTTTACAAAGGGGTGGCAACACTTGCTTAATCTGTGAACATTAAATACACCTCAAGGATGACTTTTTCTCAACTTTGGAAGGATGACAATTTTGATACTCGGCAAAGAATAAGGAGCAAGACAAGTGAGCAAGAGCTAGGTATAAGGTAGAATATGTTCCCTTTACATAAAGGCATACAACTGTTTGTAAAGGGTATTTACTGAAGAAATGCTAGTTAGTAAATAACCACACAGTCCATGTGCAAACTTTTCCATGTCACCCATGTCATCAACAAGGTTGAAAAACCTAAAATGTCAGGTTTATTTATTAGATGAATTGAGACCCCTATAAAATTAAAGTGAAACAAGCAAGCCCTCTTTTTAAGAAATAAAAAGTCTAAAAATTGTTTTAAAAAATTGTAAGTAGTCTAAATTCCCTCCTAGATACTCTTCACTTTAAAATTCACCAAAACAACTAAAATAGATTGAAATCAAGTTCACCTTCAAATCTGTGTTGCCTATCATAAAGGAAGCTCCTGAGAGATAGGTGTTGAATCGTTGAGAATAGACTACAGGAAGCGCTCAATAACTATTGACTAACTGGCCTCCTTGTTTTGAGTTCTTTCTCACTTCAAAACACTATCCACGATGCCAGTGGAGTTATCCTTCAAAGCAATAAAAATATGATCATATCATTACCATAACTAAAACCCTTCAGTAGTGTCCTATTACGTACAGAACAAAGAATTAAGCTAAAATGTCTTATTCAAGTAATCTGGTCTCCTACCCACTAATCCATTCTCATTTCCTGCTATGTCTCACATCTCACCAAACATCAAGTACACTAAAAACCATCTAATGCTCCTGACTTCTAAGGCTCACTCCTTCAAAATTAATCTGTATCACTTTCTCTGTCTACAACTCCACACTTCAAATAACTCAAGTATACCCAGGGTAAACTGGAATATTCTCACCTCTCTGGTACCTCTCATATATTTCTCTATCTCCCATATATCTTTGACATTATACTTATGATACCATTATAATATTTCTTTACATTTACATCCCCATTCATAAGACCACTGGTCTGCAAATTTCTTTTTTTTGTTGTTTCTTTTGACCGTACAGCATGTGGGATCTTAGTTCACCGACCGGGGATCAAACCCATGCCCCCTGTAGTGGAAGCGTGGAGCCCTAACCACTGGACAGCCAGGGAAGTCCCTGCAAATTTCTTTTGATTTTGTATCCAATCTAAACACATATACGAACAAGTGTGTATAATATATGCATATTAATTTTTAATAAATTGCATACATGCACAAGCATATAAATATGTTATAAAACAGACAAAAATTCAATAATAGATTAAGAATAAACAGGAGTTCTCCAATTTTCTTTCCAAATCCCAATGAACTGTTGTAGAGGTAGCCTCCTTTGGAGGTCAGGGAACTAAATTATAAACTCCCTGGAAGGCAAGAAATTATGTCCTATTCTTCTGGGCATACTCAATACCTAGACTAATACTTGACATATAAAAAATTATCAATGAAATTCTTCCTGTACAAAATAATAAACTAAGGAACTGAAAAGTTTCAAGGAATTATTTCAAAAAAATTTTTTCTAAGAGTGACCTTGATTTCATGATTCAAAATTTAAAAAGTGGTTAACCATCAATGAAAGCTCCACAGTATATTAAAGAATTAAATATATGACACTTTCAATTATAAATGTATCCTATTATCAGAAATGTGAAAAACTGTGACTTAAAAAACCAATGAAATAGTCACTTCCTCTTGCGAGAGCACCAGAATCACAACTAACTGCTGAACAATCATCAACAGGAAGACACTGGAACTCACCAAAAAAGATACCCCACATCCAAAGAAAAAGGAGAAGCCACAATGAGACGGCAGGAGGGGCGCAATCATAATAAAATCAAATCCCATAACTGCTGGGTGGGTGACTCACAGACTGGGGAACACTTATACCACAGAAGTCCACACAATGGAGTGAAGGTTCTGAGCCCCACGTCAGGCTTCCCAACCTGGGGGTCTGGCAACGGGAGGAGGAATTCAAAGAGAATCAGACTTTGAAGCCTACTGGGAATAGACTGCAGGATTTCGACAGGACTGGGAGAAACAGAGACTCCACTCTCGGAGGGCACACACAAAGTAGTGTGCACATCAGGACCCAGGGGAAGGAGCAGTGACCCCATAGGAGACTGAACCAGACGTACCTGCTAGTGTTGGAGGGTATCCTGAAGAAGTGGGGGGTGGCTATGGCTCAACGTGGGGACAAGGACACTGGCAGCAGAAATTCTGGGAAGTACTCCTTGGCATGAGCCCTCCCAGAGTCCAACATTAGCCCCACCAAAGAGCTGGGTAGGCTCCAGTGTTGGGTCACCTCAGGCAAAACAAGCAACAAGGAGGGAACCCAGCCCCACCCATCAGCAGACAAGTGGATTAAAGTTTTACTGAGCTCTTCCCACCAAAGCAACACCCAGCTCTACCCACCACAAGTCCCTCCCATCAGGAAACTTGCTCAAGCCTCTTAGATAGCCTCTTCCACCAGAGGGCAGACAGCAGAAGCAAGAAGAACTACAATCCTGCAGCCTGGGACAAAAAGCACAATCACAGAAAGATGGACAAGATGAAAAGGCAGAGATCTACATATCAGAAGAAGGAACAAGATAAAACACCAGAAAAACAAACAAACGAAGTGGAGATAGGCAACCTTCCAGAAAAACAATTCATAATAATTATAAGAGAGATGATCCAGGACCTCGGAAAAAGAATGGAGGCAAAGATCAAGAAGATGCAATATATGTTTAACAAAGACCTAGAAGAATTAAAGAACAAACAAACAGAGATGAACAAAACAATATCTGAAATGAAAAATACACTAGAAGGAATCAATAGCAGAATAACTGAGGCAGAAGAATGGATAAGTGACCTGGAAGACAAAATGGTAGAATTCACTGCCACAGAACAGAATAAAGAAAAAAGAATGAAAAGAAATGAAGACAGCCTCTGGGACAACATTAAACACAACAACATTTGCGTTATAGGGGTCCCAAAGGAGAAGAGAGAGAGAAAGGACCCGAGAAAATATCTGAAGACATTATAGTCGAAAACTTAAGTAACAGGGGAAATGAAATAGCCACCCAAGTCCAGGAAGCCCAGAGAGTCCCAGACAGGATAATCCCAAGGAGAAACACGCCGAGACACACAGTAATCAAAGTGGCAAAAAATAAAGACAAAGAAAAATTACTAAAAGCAGCATGGGAAAAACAACAAATAACATACAAGGGAACTCCCATAAGGTTAACAGCTGATTTCTCAGCAGAAACTCCACAAGCAAGAAGGGAGTGGCATGATATATTTAAAGTGATGAAAGGGAAGAACCTACAACCAAGATTACTCTACCCAGCAAGGATCTCATTCAGATTCGCTGGAGAAATCATAAGCTTTACAGACAAGCAAAAGCTAAGCAAAAGCACCACCGAACCAGCTCTACAACAAATGCTAAAGGAACTTCTGCAACTGGGAAACACAAGAGAAGAGGACCTACAAAAACAAACCCAAAACAATTAAGAAAATGGTCATAGGAACATACATATCGATAATCACCTTAAACGTGAATGGATTAAATGCCCCAACCAAAAGACACAAACTCACTGAATGGATACAAAAACAAGACCATATATATGCTGTCTACAAGAGATCCACTTCAGACCTAGGGACACATACAGACTGAAAGTGAGGGGATGGAAAAAGATATTCCATGCAAATGGAAATCAAAAGAAAGCTGGAGTAGCAATACTCATATAAGATAAAATAGACTTTAAAATAAAGAATGTTACAAGAGACAAGGAAGGACACTACATAACGATCAAGGGATCAATCCAAGAAGAAGATATAAGGGGGACTTGAACACCTCACTTAAACCAATGGACAGATCATCCAAACAGAAAATTAATAAGTAAACACAAGCTTTAAATGACACAAAAGACTAGATACATTTAATTGATATTTATAGGACCTTCCATCCAAAAACAGCATATTACACTTTCTTCTCAAGCGCACACAGAACATTCTCCAAGATAGATCACATCTTGGGTCATAAATCAAGCCTCAGTAAATTTAAGAAAACTGAAATCATATCAAGCATCTTTTCTGACCACAACGCTATGAGATTAGAAAGCAATTACAGGGAAAAACATTAAAAAACACAAACACATGGAGGCTAAAGAATACGTTACTAAATAACCAAGAGATGACTGAAGAAATTAAAGAGGAACTCAAAAAACGCCTAGAGACAAATGACAACAAAAACATGACGATCCAAAACCTGTAATAGATACAGCAAAAGCAGTTCTAAGAGGGAAGTTTTTATAGAAATACAAGCCTACCTCAAGAAACAAGAAAAATCTCAAATAATCTAACCTTACACCTAAAGGAACTAGAAAAAGAAGAACATACAAAACCCAAAGTTAGTAGAAGGAAAGAAATCATAAAGATCAGAGCAGAAATAAATGAAATAGATACAAAGAAAACAATAGCAAAGATCAATAAAACTAAAAGCTGGTTCTTTGAGAAGATAAACAAAACTGATAAACCATTCCCCAGACTCATCAAGAAAAAGAGGGAGAGACTCAAATCAAAAAATTAGAAATGAAAAAGGAGAAGTTGGGCTTCCCTGGTGGCACAGTGGTTGAGAGTCCGCCTGCAGATGCAGGGGATGCGGGTTCATGCCCTGGTCCGGGAGGATCCCACATGCCAGGGAGCGGCTGGGCCCGTGAGCCACGGCCGCTGAGCCTGTGCATCCAGAGGCTGTTCTCCGCAACGGGAGAGGCCACAACAGTGAGAGGCCCACGTACCGCAAAAAAAAAAAAAAAAAAAAAAAGGAAAAAGGAGAAGTTGCAACAGACATCACAGAAATACAAAGCATCCTAAGAGACTACTATAAGCAACTCTATGCCAATAAAATGCACAACCTGGAAGAAATGGACAAATTCTTAGAAAGCTATAACCTTCCAAGACTGAACCAGGAAGAAACAGAAAATATGAACAGACCAATCACAAGTAATGAAATTGAACCTGTGATTAAAAACCTGCCAACAAACAAAAGTCCAGGACCAGATGGCTTCACAGGTGAATTCTATCAAACATTTAGAGAAGAGCTAACACCTATCTTTCTCAAACTC
>NC_041223.1:69995964-69996936 GCF_002837175.3 Physeter macrocephalus | reverse complement strand
GTGATACACCATATTAACAAATTGAAGAAGAAAAACCATATGATCATCTCAATAGATGCAGAAAAAGCTTTTGACAAAATTCAACACCCATTTATGATAAAAACTCTCCAGAAAGTGAGCATAGAGGGAACCTACCTCAACATAATAAAGGCCATATATGACAAACCCACAGCAAACATGATTCTCAATGGTGAAAAACTGAAACCATTTCCTCTAAGATCAGGAACAAGACAACGATTTCCACTCTCACCACTATTATTCAACATAGTTTTGAAAGTCTTAGCCACAGCAATCAGAGAAGAAAAAGAAATAAAAGGAATACAAATTGGAAAAGAAGAAGTAAAACTGTTACTATTTGCAGATGACATGATACTACACATAGAGAATCCTAAGGGTGTCACCAGAAAACTACTAGAGCTAATCAATGAATTTGGTAAAGTAGCAGGATACAAAATTAATGCACGAAATCTCTTGCACTCCTATACACTAATGATGAAAAATCTGAAAGAGAAATTAAGGAAACACTCCCATTTACCATTGCAACAAAAAGAATAAAATACCTAGGAATAAACCTACCTAGGGACAAAAATGACCTGTATGCAGAAAACTATAAGACAATGATGAAAGAAATTAAAGATGATACAAACAGATGGAGAGATATACCATGTTCTTGAATTGGAAGAATCAATATTGTGAAAATGACTGTACTACCCAAAGCAATCTAAAGATTCAATGCAATCCCTATCAAATTACCAATGGCGTTTTCTACAGAACTAGAACAAACAATTTCACAATTTGTATGAAGACACAAAGACCCCGAATAGCCAAAGCAGTCTTGAGGGAAAAAAATGGAGCTGGAGGAATCAGGCTCCCTGACTTCAGACTATACTACAGAGCTACAGTAATCAAGACAGTATGGTACTGGCACAAAAACAGAAATACAGATCAATGGAACAGGAAAGAAAGCCCAGA
>NC_041223.1:69995033-69995649 GCF_002837175.3 Physeter macrocephalus | reverse complement strand
GAAAACACAGGCAGAACACTCTTTGACATAAATCACAGCAAGATCTTTTTTGATCCACCTTCTAGAGTAATGGAAATAAAAAAAAAATTAACAAATGGGACCTAATGAAACTTAAAACCTTTGGCAAAGCAAAGGAAACTACAAACAAGATGAAAAGACAACCCTCAGAATGGGAGAAAATATTTGCAAATGAATCAATGGACAAAGGATTAATCTCCAAAATATATAAACAACTTATGAAGCTCAATATCAAAAAAACAAACAACGCAATCCAAAATTGGGCAGAAGACCTAAACAGACATTTCTCCAAAGAAGACATACAGATGGCCAAGAAGCACATGAAAAGCTGCTCAATTTCACTAATTATTAGAGAAATGCAAATCAAAACTACAATGAGGTATCACCTCACACCAGTTGGAATGGGCATCATCAGAAAATCTACAAAGAACAAATGCTGGAGAGGATGTGGAGAAAAGGGAACCCTCTTGCACTGTTGGTGGGAATGTCGATTGATACAGCCACTATGGAAAACAGTATGGAGGCTCCTTAAAAAACTAAAAATAGAATTGCCATATGACCCAGCAATCCCACTACTGGGCATATACCCAGAGAAAAT
>NC_041223.1:69984707-69994662 GCF_002837175.3 Physeter macrocephalus | reverse complement strand
ATGTATAAAATGGATGACTAATAAGAACCTGCTGTATAAAAAAATAAAATAAAATGCAAAAAAAATTAAAATATTAAAAATCAATGAAATAAAGCAAAAGGTACTCAATAAATCCTTACTGAATGAATGATTATAGACCAAGAGATGAAAAGCATGAATTAATCATTTTTACAGGAAAATATGGTTGAATCTCCTAAACAAGACACAAAAGCACAAACTTTGAGATCTAGTGAGCTGGATTTCATTAAAATAAAACTTCTGTGAATCAATAGATATTAATATGGAAAACATATTGTTTGCCACATATATAACTAAGAAAGGATTAGAATCCAGAAAAGATAGCTATTAGAAGATTATTCAAACTTGCAATTAAATCACAGAAGAAAAATTCAAACACGTAAAAATAAACATGAAATATGCTTAACTTCATTAGTAACCGGGAAAGCAAATTAAAACAATCCAACTGGCAAAGATCTTAAAGTCTGATAATACCAATTGTGGTAAAGTGGTACAACTACTTCTGAGGGGAATTTAGCAACACAACAAAAAAGCTCAAGTCGCCAATTTAATCAGAATGTCCATGACGTAGGGATGAGGGACTGGCTTTTTAAAACGCTTCCTAGGTGATTGTATCCCAAGAATGAGAACTATCCTAGAGAAACCTGGACATACACACACAATAAAAAGTATATAAAACTGTTCCATGCAATAGTAGAAAATGGAAACCCAAATGTCCATCAAATGGAAAAAAGATAAATTCTGTATATTTATACGATGTAATAAAATACTAATTAAAGTGAGTGAACTAAACCTGTATGTATTAACACAAATAAATCTCAACAAAATAAGGTGGACCAAATGTTGGGTACCATAGTGCAGTAGTACAATGACATTTATATAACACTGGAAACACTGCAAAAGAATATACCACATATATCTTATAGATCTACACATAGGTAGTAAAGGTATTAAAAACATTCATGGGAATAATAAACATCAAATTCAGGGTAGAAGCTGCTTCTGGATAAGATGGTCAAGAATGGAATGAGAGAGGTGTGCACAAGAAACTCCTACTAAATCTGTAATGATTTATTCCTTACTAAAAAGAAAGTGGAGTAAAAATGACAATATTAAACATCAACAAATCTGGAGGTCAGTACATGAGTATGCCTTACATTATTCTCCATATATTTGTGCATGCTGAAATTTTTCGTATTTTTTTAAAGAATTAGAAGGCTGTTGTCTCAGGCAAAGCTCCCAGACTAAGTGAACCTGCACTGAACAATATTAAAGCGGAGTTCATTATCAAGAGGCAAAGGAGACAGTGCACCCCCATTCACAAAGAAACAAGGCCAACCCCATCCTTTACATCTCGTTATGGGCCAATGAACATTATTCCAATATCTGTAATGAGAATAAATCAATTCTGGAACACCTTACTTTTGAGGAATATAGTGGTCACTGACAGAACAAAAATAAAACTTGATTTCTGACTGAGTTTCTTAAATTTGAAACTCTGAAATATAGAAATTCAACAAAAAAATGAGATACATACATTGAACATTTCCAGGAAAAAATCATCTGGATAAATGCAATCCTGAATCTTAATACAGCAATTTAAAATGTATACCCCTAAAAAAGAACTTTTTAAAAGCCTTGTTATAAATCTTCAAAACCTTATAACTTAACACTTTTAATTCCAGAAGTCTTAATTGCTTTCAGTCTGGTTTGAATACTAAGTGATTATGCAATTTGAATAACACATCTAGAGGAATGATTACACCTTTTCATGGATATACACTACTGAAAGAACTTCTTGCACTTACAGAAGTCATCTTGTACTGCCTAAAGAATTTAGTCATTCATATTATAATTAAACATTAACAGGAAAACAGATTCTTGATGAGTCTAACATTGTAGGAAATGGGTAGAGAATATAATTCCTATTTTTTTAATCTATTTACAACAGGCAATTTTATATTTTGTTTTCAAGTTTCCTGCATGTACTCATGAATAACGTATTTGTGCCTCCATGTTACACAGTCAACACTCATAGTCAGTTTCTCTCTGTTTGTTTTTTTTAAGTGACAGACTAATAAAATTTGGAGACTTTTTAATCGAGTACAGGATAACTAAAATTGAGAATTTTCCATTTTACAAAATGCTGTCTTATTTTATCACAATTAAACTTTTTTCCTTACTCACTTGAAGTTCCTAAAGAATCCAAAGACAAAGAAATGTGCTAAATATTAGGCAATTAAGAGAAAGAAAAGGAGATGTAAAAGTATTAATAAGGTAGCAAATGGGTAATTTGAAAGAGTCATCATTCTGCTTTCCTACTATCTCTAAGGCAGTAGCACTTTTTATTTGTTAAAAACTAATTATTATCTCAGTGACATTTTTATTTTATAAATTATAAAAGGTACTTACATTGAATTTAATTATGTCGTATATCAAGTATCTAGGAACAGCCTGTCCATTTACTCTGTCAATAATCATTTCCTTTAAAGAGAAAAGAAGGTAAGTTTATTCATACTTTAAGAGCAATTTCTTTAGTTTGATAAAAATATAACATTCACACAGAAAGTACATAAATCATAAATATACAACTTGATGAAGTTTCAAAGTGAACACACTTCTACACGGATCAAATCAATAGACTGTCAGCACCACAAAAAACCCCACCATGAATTTATTCTGCGCTGCAATAAAATCATATGACAATATCACCTCATTTTTTATATCTGAATTACTATTCTACATTTTATGTTTGAATTACTAAGCAACTATTAGGATAAAGAAACTACAAATTTTAAATTTTAAGTATCAGCAACATTTTAAAAATTAATTTTGCTAAATCATTATTGCTTTAAATTCAGCTGTATGCCAATTGCTTTAATCATAAAATCTATAGGTATAAATGGTGCCCTTATTAGAGATAAAATCTCCACGTGACCCACACAGTCTTTCTTGGTTCCATATCCCTCTACTATGATCAAAGGGAACAGGGCAAGAGAATATGATATCACATATCACAGCCATTAAGTGAAACGAACTTAAAATCTGCACTCTGACAGAAAAAAGATAAAGGACACTAAAGGATGATTACAGGCATATAATGTAGGATTTTTTTAATTTTTAATTTTTTTTTCTGCCATGTCATGCAGCTTGCAGGATCTTAATAATTCCCTAAAATATTAATTCTTAATAATAGGTTTTAACCTAAAATTATTATTCTTTCCTCATATTCTTCCTTGGAAACTAAGCAGTCTTTTTATTATCTAATTTCATGACAGAATATCCACACACAACCATCTAAAATTACAAAGAACACACTGATCAAGGACAAATATATTTTCTGGTTTTAAGCAACTATCACCAATTGATTTATTTCTCAAATATGTATTAGTTAAGCTACAGACATTTATTTATGGTTATCATCTTGAACCCAACAATTGACATAAATCATTTTCATTACTTTAAATGTGTTTACTGAAATAATTTTAAGTACTTGTATCTGAGAATCTTATGAGCCAACAAGGTAGTACCAAAACAGGTTTCAATTAATCTTTTCAAAAATGTGTGGATGGAAATTAAGTGGACTTCCAGGTTCAGAGAGCAGACATCACAGAATTTCCCTCCCAAATTACCTGATGAAATGAGTAAATACATATCTTCTTCAAACATTAAAAACAACAAAAAAGGAAGTTTATTACCAGCAAACTAAACAAGTAAAAAGGAATAAACAAACCAGTAAGCTTTAAAACCTGATATCCATGGAAACTACCAAAATTCTCGTAAAACAAAAAGGGTTCACCTCCAAGCCCACTAAACCCCCAAAAGCCCTACTTGTAAAATGACAAATCATTGATGTCACTATTACATTAAAACATAGAGAAGGAAACTCAGTGGTTATTCTTGTCTTCTTTTTTCCCTCTTCCGATTAAAGAGTAATTAAAATAGCAGAACACTCCTCCTGCCTGAAATAAAGGCTACGGGACTGCGTGCTGAATTGGAGAAACAATCTGAGCATTACTGGAATAAAATATGGCTCCCAACTAGCTGAAGAAAACATTCACCCACAGTTTTTAAAACAGAAGAGAACCCAGGGATTCTAACAAAGACCTAGACTGTGTGGTGGACAAAATATATGAAGAAATGATCTTCAAGGCACTAGACATCCAGCAACAAAGTACAGTAACTCCTAGGAAACAGTAAATAACTATATGAGCCCTACAACTGTCCCAGCTTATTGGTCGGGGAGAGTTTCCAGGCTTCAATGCAGGCAGGGGGAGCCCAGGAAAGCCCAGCAGTCTCCCTGAATTGAGAAAATAGACCAGGTTGTCTAGGGAGACCAATGAGGCTAGAGTTTTCACAGCAGAGGATAGGGTGGGAGAGGGACGTCTGCATATAGACTTCCATGAATATTCAGCAAAGCATGCATGTGAGGAAACTATTCAAGGTCAGGCAAAGAAGCACCCCAAAATCTTAGCGAGAACCATACATGGCACTCAGCAAGGTTGGGAATAACGCCTGTTCCCACCAGCCAGATTAAAAAGTCTCATAACTCACAGGGCATTGAGTACTCAGAAGGATCTTGTCTCAGTAGTGGAGGATAATTATCCCTAAAGACTCCTCACCTAACAAATCTTAAAAACAAGACTCAAAAGGTACAAACTAGTCTCAAGTAAATTAACTGCATCTCAGAACAAAGCTCAAGAATATTTATAGGAATACAAAAATATTGAGCCCCCAACAAGGTAAAATTCAAAACGTCTGGCAGCCAATCAAAAATTACCAGGTATGCAAAGAGACAAAAATATACAACTCATAAAGAGGAGAAAAAAAATCCATCAAAATAGGCCTAAAACTGTGAGAGATGTTAGAGCTAGAAGGCAAGAATATTCTAACAGTATTCCATATACTCAAAAAGGTAAGTAGAGACACAGAAGACTTAAAAAAGACTCAAATTCAATTTCTGGAGGCGGGAACTACAATGTCCGAGGTGAAAAATACTGTGGTTGGGAGGAACAGTTGTTTAGATGCTGGAGAAGGAGAGATTCATGAACTTGAAGACAGATCAATACAAACTATCCAAAATGAGACACAGAAAGAAAAGTTTGTTGTTTTAATGAAAGAACATTAGTAATTCAATCTTCAACAGGTGGAACGGTAGAAATACACAAAAACATTCTACTTTTGATGAAAATTGTAAACCCACAGAAAAAAAGGTGCTGAATCCTTTATTATGGGCCCTACCAAAAAAACCCCCAAAATCTGCATGTTTGACTTTCCTATCCTCTGTACTTCTCCATATTCCATTGCCTTTATTTGAAGTTCCCAGGCATCCACTCTTCTGCCTACCCATTTGATATTTCCTGAGCCCAAACTATACTCTATGCTCTAAGTGCTGGACAAGTTAAGCACCCAGTCCCTAGCTTCAAGGGGCTCAGAGTAATAGAAAGAGAGGAAAATATATAAGTAGCTAGGTCGAAGGAAGAGCTACAGTTTTAATGATAGATGGCCATACAGACAGAATGATCATGTAGCTATCTGTCTAAACCAGGATACTTCTGAGAGTGAAAGAGATGGCTATTAATAACTATACTAAGACAACAAGTATACACCTTTACTATTCCAGTCAATAAGGGCATATTGTATAAACATAAGGAGAAGGAGTAGTTATTTCTACTTGAAGAGTAAGACAAAGGTTTGATAATAAGGTGAGAAACCCATTAGCTGAATCCTGAAAGATGTGGTGGATATCTTCTAGCAGGATGGTGGACAGGCCAAATGGTATTTAAAAGGCATGGAAAAGGTGGTAAACTATCCAAAGCTCAGTAATAGGTGGGACTTATGGTTTCAAGGGCTCACAGTCAAAGATGATGCTAAAGGCTTTGGCATGGCCCAGATACAAGGAATATTACATTGCGTACTTTGGCTTTCGTGCTTTAAGCAATGGAGAACCACTGAAGGGGTGTTTTGGGTTTTTTTTAATATAAATTTATTTGTTTTATTTATTTATTTTTGGCTGCATTGGGTTTTCATTGCTGCATGCGGGCTTTCTCTAGCTGCGGTGAGTGGGGGCTACTCTTTGTTGCGGTGCGCAGGCTTCTCATTGTGGTGGCTTCTCTTGTTGCGGAGCACGGGCTCTAGGCACATGGGCTTCAGTAGTTGTGGCTCTCATGCTCTAGAGCACAGGCTCACTAGCTGTGGTGCACCAGCTTAGTTGTTCCGCAGCATGTGGGATCTTCTCAGACCAGGGCTTGAACCCGTGTCCCCTGTGCTAGCAGGTGGATTCTTAACCACTGCGCCACCAGGGAAGCCCCCACTGAAGGGTTTTAATAAAAGGAAGTAATTAACTGTGGAAAACCTGTGGGCCTTCAAAGCTCATCTCAAAGGTAACCCATTCCTTGAAATCCTTTCAGATAAGGCCCACTTGGTTCTAATTATCATAGTTAAGTGATGAAATGTTCCTGAATTAGATAGCAATGGTTGCATAATCTTGCGAATACTAAAAACCACTGACTTATATACCTTAGAATGGTAAATTATATTTCAACTTTTTCAATAAAGTTAAATTTTAAAAAGAAAAAGAAATCCTAAAATCAGTTCTTCAGAGTGAAGGAAAATGATGGAACCCCAGATACACAGGATATATTAAACATCAGCTATGTACATGTTGATTACACACGTTCTATAAATACAGGCACAACAAAATGACTAAAAGGAAATACATCAAAATGTTAAAATTTAATCTCTTCTTGATAGTTGAGTTCTATTTTATAACATACAGACTTCCTAACATTTTAACAATAAGCATGCATACTCCTTTATAAAAAATTAACAGATGAAAAGACATGCCATTTACCCAAGATTTTTGTTATTAACTTCAATGATTAACTGTTATATCCTCCTCTTATCCTCAGTATAAAATTGATTGAACTTCACTGATTTGTTTCAAGTGAATTACTGCCGTATTTCTAAACTCCTATTTTCCACATTCTGTGGGTCAAAGAACATAATCTAGAGAGCAAAACAAAAGCTTCAACACTCACATATGACAGCCAGACAATTAGGCAGTTTGAGTTATTCTTGGATTTGGAATTTTACAAAAACAATTTGCAAATGAAAATGTAGAAGAAACAGGAAACTACAGAGGACTGTTTTAATTAACTAAGTGGAAAAACAGATATGGCAACTATAATTCTGGTCCAAGTAAACTGACATCATGAATCATATTGCTATTTTAAAACCTCACAAGAGTCTATTATGTTGCTCTCAGTTATCCAAGTTTGGGGTGAAAATAAATAGTACTGCTAAGTTAGATCTGCAGGTGGTTAAGCATCTAATTTTTAAGCATTATTTCCTACCTGGAATGCCCTTGGCCCATGTCCAACAAAAATCTCTTTCTATAGAAATCTTCCCATATCTAACGCCAACTCCTCTATAAACCATCTTTAGTTTCTAACTAGATGTAATTCATTTATCCTCTAAACCACCAAAGGACTTGTTTTAAATGCCAATCTTCAGGTTATCATTTTATTCATTACCTATCATTCTCCATCCCAACCCAATGAAGTAAGATGTCTCCCGGGTGAGGCCTTCTCCTCAACCTTCTAAGCAATGCCTGCACTCCTGGTGTGGTACATGACAGGAATGAAAAACTACACTAAACTTTTGCAAATGCTGTAACTTGAGTCTTTTTCTTCCTTTTATTTTATGAATTACGATGCTAAAAAACTGTATCTTAAATAAAATGAAAGTAACAAAAATCAAAATAAATGTTCTTGCTGTTCTTGCCATGAACCAATTACCAGAGCTGCTGTACTAGCAATGCAGATTATGGACAGCACAACTCCAGGGGTAGCCGTCACATCAACTACGATAAGAACGGAACACCTTGGAGATGTGCAGTAGCAATACTTCCAATCTTACGCAGTGGCTCTGTCAACCACAAGGGGGTGTGTGTGTGCACATGCAGCATGCGTGCGCACACACGCACAAATGTGTTAAAAAATTTATGTATATATGTCAAAATATTTCACCACGCACACCGTCACAGGAATGAAAATTTATAATACTAGTAGCCTCACAGAGTGCACAGTATAGACAATTCTGTGACTCTATAGTTACTCTTTGCTCAGTCTCCATTTAACACTCAGTCTCAGTCAACTATACTACCTTCTTTCCTTCTTTCTAATCCTTATATCCAGCTCAGTCAACCTCTCCCTGGACTCCTGTCATCACTCTTTAGGACCCATCTAAAATTTTCCTTGATCTCATGTCCACTGCTCTTCTCCACACAACCTCAAACTCTCACTCTCTCTAGGTCACATCCTGAACCTTCTCATCACCCAGAACTATACCTCAGAAGTGGCTGATTCAAACATCTCATTCTCCAATCACAGTCTTCCATCTTCTGGCTTGCACACTCCAATATTTACCTGGTAAATTTTTTAAAAAGCACATGGGATGGGGGCAACAAGCATTCAGGTCACTTGGAAAATGGTACTCCCTCTGTTAAACAAATAAATACATATTTTATGCGTGTGGCTTTCATTAGGGTAATTCTATCATTGAGAGTTTAAATGAACATTCACAAGCTACTCACTATTTTCCCAATATCATTCATATAAATCTGAAACAGAGAAGCAAATTTTATCTTAAGACAGGAAGCATTCTCATACAAATTCCAGAGACTATTAGCCAGATATAATTCAATCTGCCTTGTGAAAAAGGTTCAATACTGAAAAAGTGAATAAATATTAAAGAACATGAGTAGTATCCCTGTAGAAAAGAAACTTACAGTTGTGGGAAGTCATAAGAAAGATGTAGAGTCCCTTTTCCCTCCAAAGAAAAATAGTGACGGTGTGGCAAAGAGATAAACCACACAACCAAACATAGCAAACAGAAAGGTAAATGGTCTGGAGATAAGCCTACCAGAGATCATTCTGCAGAGAAAAACACAAGCTCCTTGTTCTACAGATTTGCACATAAAGTGTAACATACTAATTCAGCCTAACTTCTCAACTAGCCTTGTTCACCCGAAATCTAAATAAAGAGAGCAAAATCTAAGTGACAAACTTCAGAATAGCCAAGAGATTGGATATCCTTGCACTATCAGACATTAAATTGTATGCTAAAGATACAGCCTGTAAGTCAACCTAAAACTACCACGGGAAGACCAAAATATTAATGGAATGGTAAAGCTAATCAAGAAACAAACAATGATATAAGGGAATCCCATGTACAATAAAAATGATATATCTAATTAAAAAGGAAAAATACATTAGCAGACTGGTGTTGAGGCAACAGTTTAGACATTTGGAAATAAATAAAACTGTATCCCTATCTTACTGCTTTTACCAAAATGTATCATGGATAGATCAAATATTTAAATATGTAAATGAAACCATAAAAGTATTAGAAGGAAAAACGGGACTATTATAATAATTCTGAAGTAAAAATATCTCTTTCTTAAAATGACACAAAAGCCAAATATTGAAAACCAAGGTGTTTAAACTTAATCTTCACAACAGCACCAAGACCTAAGTATTGTTATTAGCCTAACTTCACTACAGACGAGGAAACTGAGTAAACGATATTAGGGCCCTCAAACAATAACTCATGGAGCCAATAAGACACCATCAGTTAGAGTCAGGGCTCTTAACCACTATGCTATACTGTCTCCTAAAATGAAAAAGTCATTTAAAATTAGAAGATTTTTAATTTTCAAAAGCCAGTGTTTAAGACAGCGCATAGATCCCTTACAAATGGATGGCTGAACTGTACATGCGTTCAAACTTTCTGGAAAGGGCTTCCCTGGTGGCGCAGTGGTTGCGCGTCCGCCTGCCGATGCAGGGGAACCGGGTTCGCGCCCCGGTCCGGGAGGATCCCACATGCCGCGGAGCGGCTGGGCCGCTGAGCCTGCGCGTCCGGAGCCTGTGCTCCG
>NC_041223.1:69982184-69984671 GCF_002837175.3 Physeter macrocephalus | reverse complement strand
CGGAGCCTGTGCTCCGCAACGGGAGAGGCCGCAGCAGAGGGAGGCCCGCGTACCACAAAAAAAAAAAAAAAAAAAAAAAGCCCAAAACAAAACAAAACAAAACAACTTTCTGGAAAGAAGGGCGGCAATTATACATGTCAATGTTTAAAACGGGTAATGCCCTCAAATCCAGCATAGTGAACACAGTACAGTGTATCAGGTTACTGTCCCTGCCTTGGGAGGACTACGCCTCTTGTACTCCAAGTGGTACTGCCACCAATGAGTTCCTGGTCTCCACTGTCTCTCTTCCTTGGATATATATATAACTCAGGCAAGGCCCTCTGGAATCGTCCCTGAGATTGATACATGGATATTGGGAGAAAAAAGTTCCCTTTCTGCTTGGGTTGCAAGGCAACTTGCCTCCCACATGGAAAGAGCATTCATGCAGAGTGAGAACAGACAGACAAGTAAGCAAAGAAGAGAGAGAAAGACAGCATGGCCAATATCACTTGAGTCCCCAGATCCAGCCTGAAGCAAGCCAAGCTGAAACCTAATTATTTGTGCCAATTTAGTTCTTTTTTCCTCAGTTACTTTAAGTAGAATCTCACTTCTAAGAATCTTAATTATAAAACTGCACAACTGTGAAAGAAAAAGGTATAAGGATATGCATACAAGTGCGTCTTACAATACAAAAAATCCAAATGTCCACCAAAAGAGGGCTAGCTAAATTAATTACAGAATTGTTTGTCAAACTTGCCTAATTAAAATCACTTGGGCACTTATTAAAAATAAAGATAACTTGACCCCTGGGTGAGTCTAATTCACTACGTCTAGGATAGGCTACTGGGATAGGCCATATTTTTTTTTCTTTTTTTTTTTGCAGGACGTGGGCCTCTCACTGTTGTGGCCTCTCCCGTTGTGGAGCACAGGCTCCGGACGCACAGGCTCAGCGGCCATGGCTCACGGGCCTAGCCGCTCTGCAGCATGTGGGATCTTCCCGGACCGGGGCACGAACCCATGTCCCCTGCATCAGCAGGGGGACTCTCAACAACTGCGCCACCAGGGATGCCTGGCCATATTTTTAACAAGCATCCCCTATAATTTTCATAAGCAAGAGAGTCTGGAAACCTTAAATTACAGTGTTCACATATACAATGGTCTATCATTCAGACTTTTATGTGAAAAAGGTCCAAAATACATGGCTAAGTGAAAACAACACAAATTACCAAACAGATGTAACATTTAAATCTTTTCATGCAAAATTATGTAACTATCCACATGGGTACATATTTGACCAAAGTACTCATTTTCAGCCAGAGCAGAGGTACCTGTACTAAGAATCTTACTGGGACTGGAAGGGGTCCCAACCTCCCAAAAGATTCTGATAGACATTCTGTTTAAGAACCTATGCTCTGAGTTACTGTTACTAATATGAATGTGACTCCTTCAGGAGCAGATGTAAGATTGAATGTTCTGGCACAGAGAATAATCTGGAATAATGTTCATCAAAATGATAACAGAAGTTACTCCAATAGTAGGAGTTCAGGTGATTTTTACCAGCTTTTTTGTAATGTTCTGTATTATTTTAATTTTTATTTACAATGAACCAATGCATTTAGAATCGGGGAGAAGAAAGCTGTCTGCACAGGAGAAAGTTAAAATATTTTTAATCAGGTAATTTTATGATTATTAAATATAGATTTTCTGAATGGGAAAATTCTTATCAGCTTTCAAAATTCAAATGTAAAAGTACAAGTGGCTGCTTTCAAAGACACGATCCTCTTTCAACAAGAACTATTAGTCCATATAGCTAAAGAGCCAAGGAAAAATGTGATATGTCATATCACTCAATTAAAATTCGACTGACAACTCTGGGACAACATTAAATGCATCAACATTCAAATTATAGGGGTCCCAGAAGAAGAAGAGAAAAACAAAGGGACTGAGAAAATATTTGAAGAGATTATAGTTGAAAACTTCCCTAATACGGAAAAGGAAATAGTTAATCAAGTCCAGGAAGCACAGAGAGTCCCATACAGGATAAATCCAAGGAGAAACATGCCAAAACACATATTTATCAAACTATCAAAAATTAAATACAAAGAAAACATATTAAAAGCAGCAAGGGATAAAAAACAAATAACACACAAAGGAATCCCCATAAGGTTAACAGCTGATCTTTCGGCAGAAACTCTGCAAGCCAGAAGGGAGTGGCAGGACATATTTAAAGTGGTGAAGGAGAAAATCCTACAACACACAAGAGCAGGAAAAGACCTACAATAACAAACCCAAAACAATTAAGAAAATGGAAATAGGAACATATATATCAATAATTACCTTATATGTAAATGGATTATATGCTCCCACCAAGACACAGACTGGCTGAATGGATACAAAAACAAGACCCATATATATATGCTGTCTACAAGAGACCCACTTCAGACCTAGGGACACATACAGACTGAAAGTGAGGGGATGGAAAAAGATATTCCATGCAAATGGAAATCA
>NC_041223.1:69981623-69982057 GCF_002837175.3 Physeter macrocephalus | reverse complement strand
ACAGTAACACAATCATAGTAGGGGACTTTAACACCCCACTTTCACCAATGGACAGATCATCCAAAATGAAAATAAATAAGGAAACACAAGCTTTAAGTGATACATTAAACAAGATGGACTTAATTGATATTTATAGGACATTCCATACAAAAACAACAGAATACACTTTTTCTTAAGTGCTCGTGGAACGTTCTCCAGGATAGATCATACCTTGGGTCACAAATCTAGCCTTGGTAAATTTAAGAAAATTGAAATCATATCAAGTATCTTTTCCGACCACAACGCTATGAGACTAGATATCAATTACAGGAAAAGCTCTGTAAAAAATACAAACACATGGAGGCTAAACAATACACTACTTAATAACGAAGTGATCACTGAAGAAATCAAAGAGGAAATCAAAAAATACCTAGAAACAAATGACAATGGAGACA
>NC_041223.1:69980585-69981118 GCF_002837175.3 Physeter macrocephalus | reverse complement strand
GTAACAACTGACACTGCAGAAATACAAAAGATCATGAGAGATTACTACAAGCAACTCTATGCCAATAAAACGGAAATGGACAAATTCTTAGAAATGCACAAACTGCCAAGGCTGAACCAGGAAGAAATAGAAAATATGAACAGACCAATCACAAGCACTGAAATTGAGACTGTGATTAAAAATCTTCCAACAAACAAAAGCCCAGGACCAGATGGCTTCACAGGCGAACTCTATCAAACATTTAGAGAAGAGCTAACACCTATCCTTCTCAAACTCTTCCAAAATATAGCAGAGGGAGGAACACTCCCAAACACATTCTACGAGGCCACCATCACCCTGATACCAAAACCAGACAAAGATGTCACAAAGAAAGAAAACTACAGGCCAGTATCACTGATGAACATAGATGCAAAAATCCTCAACAAAATACTAGCAAACAGAATCCAACAGCACATTAAAAGGATCATACACCATGATCAAGTGGGGTTTATTCCAGGAATGCAAGGATTCTTCAATATACGCAAATCAATCAA
>NC_041223.1:69957184-69979071 GCF_002837175.3 Physeter macrocephalus | reverse complement strand
GCAAGAGGGAAGAGATATGGGAACATATGTATATGTATAACTGATTCACTTTGTTATAAAGCAGAAACTAACACACCACTGTAAAGCAATTATACTCCAATAAAGATGTTAAAATAAATAAATAAATAAATAAAAATTAAAAATTCGACTGACAAGTAAAACAATAAAATGAGTTTTTCAATAAGAATTTTTTTCAATCACAAAAAACAAAAAAATTTATATTTAATTTTGTTCACTTATTCTCTATCTAAGACAATGATCAAATGACAGTAAGTCCAGGTAAGAGATAAATGGAATTTAACATCTTAACAAAAACTAGATTCAATTTTTTAACTGTCAATTATACACCAATAAAAAAAACTTTTTAAAAAAACTGGATCTGATTCCAAATTTCCTGTTTAATTATTTAAAATACACATTTACTTGCACAAGAAAGAAAAACAGCAATGTTTGATTTTTTTTAAAAAAAGATAAAATATGACTTACCCCATCTAGGAGAGTATTTGATAAATGCATGCAGAGATCTTTACGAAATGGAAATTCCAGATTTGAAACATGAAACACTGAATTATCTCTATCAATCATAAAAACTTCATTTGTGCCATCAATCAACATCATATACCTTAAATGAAACATTAAAAAGATAATATTAACAGTAAAATTCAAGAATAGAGTCGTAAGAAATAACAGTTGAATTGTTTTTCCTTAGACTTACAATAGCTGCCTGGAATAATGTTCACCAGAGTCCCCCCTCCACCATCATTCAGAATTAAGTACGACAAATAACAAATTACTTTTTAAAGACGTTTTTGTTTCCTATAAAAAACACAGGGTATAGAGAAATCAAAGCTTTTTATGGAAACAATGTGATGTTCAAGAGCAACCTTATAACCCATCTTAGGAGAGAATGGTTCTCTAATTTTTATTAGATCTTAAATATCAAAGTTTACAAAACAAGCAAACACAAATATATGTAATTATGGAATTTTATTGGCTCAACAACTATACAAATTAAGGGTTACTCTCTCCACTTTGCAGTAAAAAAAGAAAGTGATTTGCCAATGGCAAGACATCAAAGTATCCAATGTTCCTTCTACCACACAACAGTGAGCAGAACAGCTAACCGCTCTCTTTGAATTAATGTGATGATATAACCAGATACCACCATTTCAGGTACAACTCTCATTCATTACTATAAAATTAAAATATTTTTTAACACAAGCTCATGAGAATTTTTATTAGCCAATCAATATATGGGGGAATTTATATACTTTAAATGTGTCATCCTTCAAATGGCCGAGTTACTATCACTGATTCCCAATTATTTGATCATCAAGAACAGAGCTCTACTGCACACCATATATAAAAATAAAGTCCAGATAAATTCAAGTCAAGGAAATTACAGACCAACAGGCTATACTACCAAACAGATAATAGCAAAATTTGGGATGAAAATGGAGACCATACCCAGGTATCAAACTCTTCAAAGAATGAGAGAAATCTGACAGCAATAAATTAGAAAGTTAAAAGTCATGAGCCTCAAAGGAACAGAAGAATCACTGTGTTGTTTTGTTTGTTGTTAAATGAAACACTGGAAGACTAATAGTCTGGATGTACCACTGAGAATGGAGGAGAATGCGGACCATCTGCCTAATTTCCTACCCATGAGGTAGGTCAGAAAAAAAAAAAAAGCAGCACCTCAAAGGCGGCACTAAATCATCTTAAGGCTGGGGGACAGAAGAAACGTTCAACAAAGAGATGGAAGCAAACGTAGTACATGGCGGCTAATAGAGAGGACAATTTGTTTCCCATAAACAAGTGTTCTAAAAAACAGAGAGACATGGTTCAGGACAGACGAGGAGAAATGGGAGGGCTGATTAAGGTAACAGAAGTGTGTGACAACAGGCTGAAGAGCAGCAAGGCAGACCAAAGGGGCTGACATTTGGGGACTGGATTGGAAGCATGCTGTTACTAGTGTTTTCAAAATAATTAGTCGTAGCAGGCCCCTGGAGAGGAGGTGAAGGACTTGGGCCCTTGCTATGTATTGAAAGAGCTATATCCTTAGGAGATGGGGATTGTGAAGACTCAGGTTGCACTTGGAAAAAGAAAATCAGCCTCAGTCTGGACTGACTGTGCATCTGAGAAAGTCAGACCAACTGCCGGGCCAGCAGGTTGGCAGACAACAGGAATATTTAGTTCCCAAGGCTCTCCTGCACACACTTTCCAAAAGCGACAAATCCTAGTAGATAGGGAGAGTCTAGTCTTCTTGAAGAAGTCAACCTTGCCCTGTGTGGTGTTTCAAAGAGAATTTAAATCAACATAAGAAGAGGGCAAATAAGGACTTCCTTGGCGGTCCCGTGGTTGAGACTCTGCACTTCTACTGCAGGGGACATGGGTTCGATCCCTGGTTGGGGAACTAAGATCCCGCATGCCGCGCTGACTGGCCAAAAAAAAAAAGAATAGGGCAAATAAAAAGCCTTGTAATACCTTCTGCAAAAATGGTACTGAAGACACAATCCATCAAGTTGTTTAAGGACCTAGGTCAGCATTTTGCAAAGCTTATTATTTACTTTTAGGATTTCATGGCAAAATAAATTAGGGAAACACTATATCTTTCTCTGGGAAAGTCTAGATACGTATCAGGAACATTTAAGGCTGTAAGAAAACATGTAAGGAGTAACTTAGTTTTCCTGGGTCTCTCCCATGTACATAGGAGGTATACATGTTATTAAACTTCTTCTCCAGTTTAAAAAAAAAGAAAACATGCGAAAGTCTGTTTATCTTATTTAGCCCATTATTTCCTAAACTTAATCCTGATATCTGTTAATATCCGGCAGAATTAGTAGTCTTTTCTTTTTTTTTTTTTAATTTAATTTAATTTTTTTTTTTTTTTTTTGGCTGCTTTGGGTCTTCGTTGCTGCGCGCAGGCTTTCTCTAGTTGCGGCAAGCAGGGGTTACTCTTCGTTGCAGTGCACAGGCTTCTCATTGCAGTGGCTTCTCTTGTTGTGGACCATGGGCTCTAGGCACGCAGGCTTCCGTATTTGTGGCACACAGGCTCAGTAGTCATGGCTCGCGGGCTCTAGAGTGCAGGCTCAGTAGTTGTGGCACACGGGCTTAGTTGCTCCACTGCATGTGGGATCTTCCCGGACCAGGGCTCAAACCCATGTCCTCTGCATTGGTAGGCGGATTCTTTACCACTGCGCTACCAGGGAAGTCCAGAATTAGTATTCTATATTCACAGCTTGAGAAAAGCTGGCTTATGCTAACAAAATTCAGAGAAAAGAAACAGGACTTCCCTGGTGGCACAGTGGTTAAGAATCCGCTTGCCAATGCAGGGGACACGGGTTCAATCCCTGGTCTGGGAAGATCCCATACACCGCAGAGCAACTAAGCCCCTGCGCCACAACTACTGAGCCTGAGCTCTGGAGCCTGCGAGCCACAACTACTGAGCCCGCACGCCAAAACTACTGAAGCCCACGCACCTAGAGCCCATGCTCCAACAACAAGAGGAGCCACCGCAATGAGAAGCCCGCGCACCTCAATGAAGAGTAGCCCCCACTCACCACAACTAGAGAAAGCCCGCGTGCAGCAATGAAGACCCAACACAGCCAAAAATAAAAATAAAAAATAAAAAAAGAAAGAAAGAAACGGTTTCCCTCTTCTGATCATAAGATGACAACAGAAATTATATTTCCCTTTTCACTGGCTGCCCAGAAGCTCAGAATTAAATATAATGTTCAAATAGAATAAGTATTAAATCCCAGGGTGCTGGTACATTTTGCTTTTTCTGTCATAAATTATTCTCTATTCATTTTTTAACACACTTATTTGAGATATATATATATATATATATATATATATGTGTGTGAATGCATACAAATCTTACTATCAGTTATTTTCCATTATGGTTTATTACAGGATATTGAATTATTGAATATATTGATAGTTCCCTGTGAAAAAATAAAAAAAGAAAGAAAGAAACGGTTTCCCTCTTCTGATCATAAGATGACAACAGAAATTATATTTCCCTTTTCACTGGCTGCCCAGAAGCTCAGAATTAAATATAATGTTCAAATAGAATAAGTATTAAATCCCAGGGTGCTGGTACATTTTGCTTTTTCTGTCATAATTATTCTCTATTCATTTTTTAACACACTTATTTGAGATATATATATATATATATGTGTGTGAATGCATACAAATCTTACTATCAGACTTTTGTTTTTACTTCAAGTGAAATATCAATTGAAAGAAAATACTATGTATACTTATGCATAAACAGATTTAAAAGACCAAGGAAGGAAAGGCATTAGAAGATGGAATTCACTATAAAGGATAGCTCATGGGAAACTCAGCTTGCATATGCAGAGATATCAGAGAAATTATTTAGCAGTTGGTATTCAGGGATTCTTCTGCACATATAAATTGTCAGGCTTTGGAACAGAAGTTTCTGGAATGTGATTTTTGGTTTGAACTCCAGTCATTCCGAATCACATGTACTTTTGTTACATGATACCCATGAAAAATAAGAAGCTATTTCCTGTTAAGGAAGAAAGGTAAGGAATGTGGAAATAACCTCAATTGCAAATTTAATATACAGAATTACCAAATTATTTGTATTATATCCATTCTCATTAAAAGACAAAAGTACAGAAGTTTCACTGAATTAGAAAGCATTGATTCACTTTTTATATTGAAGTATATATACCAAACCATATAAACAACAGAAAAGCCAAATTTATAAACTGATTTTATTTACTTATTTATTTATTTATTTATTTATCACTGCGCTGCGCTGCGCGGCTTGCAGGATCTCAGCTCCCCGACCAGGAATCAAACTCTGGGCCCTCAGCAGTGAAAGCACAGAGTCCTAACCACTGTACCGCCAGGGAATTCCCGTATAAACTGCTTTACTTTAAATACTGGTGTTCGAGCTTGACTAGAAACTATCCTTCGCAGCAGTCACTGAGATGTGAGATAGCTAATCAAGTAAAACCACCAATTATACATTAATACAATTCGGGAAGTACATAATTAAAGAGGAAACTGATTAAAAACAAAATATTGGTAACTAATACCACCTTAGAGTTTTAACTCACATTCCTAATAGCAGTCTGAGGGTAAAATAATCTTTAAACATCTTATAATTTAAATTTGTCACCAATATTCATTAATATGGAAAGAGATCCATAATATATTAAAAGAAGAAAAAGCAAGTTAAAAATCAGAATGTATGACTATGAGGGGTAGGGAGATAAAACTCTGTATGAATAGTAAAATAGACAGGAAAGCCTACACCAGAGAATTGTCATCTCTATGCAGAATTATCAATAATATTTGCTTTCCTCATTATACTTTTTTGTACTTTTAAGAAATTTTAGAAATAAGCACAAATTGCTTTTACAAGCCAGGGGGAAAAATATTAAAGCTACAGAAAAAACAAAAAATAGAAATAAAGTCTAATCAGAGTCTAAGAAATGTTTTTTCCTTTGGCAATAAAATAAGATGGGATGTTAAACCTCGATGGTCATATGACACAGCAGCTTCAAAATTAGCAGGTATTTCTCCTCTCCTATTATAAAGCATTCATAGTGGGTAATAAAAACAGAAAAGTTGATCATTTAAATTGATTCATTTCACCACCATCTCTTGTACCAATTCCTATCAAACTCACTATGGTTTTTTGTTTTAAATAATTAACCCGTTAATTTTTTTAAATATTTACTAAAGGGCCAACGAGTTATCAGGCACAGATGCTAGAACTATAACAATGAACAGCACAGGTTCTTCATGTAACTTCATATAATTTGTACCCTTAGCAAGGAAACAAGACATTAAACAAATAATCCCAAACATAATAAGTACTGACAAGGTGAAGTACTAGGCACTACAGGAGCATACAAAAGGCAGAACCTGTCAGAGTTCAGATATCAGGAAAGGCATCCCAGAGGGATTCTCATGTAGCTGATAACAGCAGGTTATGATCACTTAGTCAGCAATGGCTATGCACAGGGCAGTGTTCAAAGCCCTTTATATTAACTCAATTAAGCCTTACAACAATCTTACCATGTAGGGAAAATTACTGTTCCCATTTTCCAGATGAGGAAACTGAAACCACAGTAAGTAACCTGCCCAAGGCCATAAAGCTGGCAAAACAGCAAAGGTGTTATTAAAACCTAGACAATAATCTATCTGGACAACCTCTACAGTATCCTGCCTCCACCTGCATTGTGCAGAAGTTAACCCAGCAACTTCTGTGGGGGGTGGAGGGAAAAGGGAAGGGGAGATGGGGTGTGTGGTGAGAACCAGTGCTTGGTACAGTCTACCAGTTGCAACATCCTTGAGACAAAAACAGAAGGTGCAAGTTTTGGCAACAAAAAATTCAGAATACAGAAGCATAGGGAGAAAGAGGGAAATGGCATGGCTTGAGTCTAGAGAAGTAGTCAAGGACTTAGTGATTCATGAAAACTCTTTTTCACTTTATTCTAGAAAGTGGAAAACCCCTTGTAGGAGACAAACAGAAACCATAATGGGTAATTCCAACCCAAGATATGTAATACAGGAAACTGGTTACAAAGATATTGGAAAGCTGAAAAGGTTAACAAGGGAAGATAAAGATAACTAGAGATGAGTAACTGCAGGAAGCACTACCACCTAAATGGCTGCGGGAACAAAATGGAAGAGGCGTGTTATCAGAGGCCAGGAGCTTGAAGGATTGGCATTGCGAGGGCCTGGAAGGGTGGGGTGGGGGAGGTCCACGGAGCGCAGGGCTCAAACCTCTACGGAGGTGGCACCAAATGGCTAAGACCTGGACCTCTAAGGAGAGGAGCACAGCACCTCAAGTTTCAATCTCTACAGAGGAAGCACAGAAGGGAGGATGCTCAAACAGCCTAGAGGGTGAGGAAATAAATGCAAGCGGCACTCATTTGCCTATGATGCACCCTCCAGAAGCTGGCACCTCTGAGAGGGAGCAGTGCGGCTGGTGCTGGGAGTGCCAAAAGAAGCTGGAACAAGTAAGAGTTGTCACTGGCGGCTGGAGGGGTAAAGAAAGTAGAAACAAGAGAAGTCGCTTCTCTCACCTTCCAAATTCCTACGTGCTCCCCATGGTAAAACCCAACAAGAGGCAAGCTGGCAAGGGAGTCGGAGAAATGCAGTTGGCGGAGTCCCTCATCACAGTTTAAGAGGGTGGAACGGGAGCTGAGAAAGAGCAGGTAGAGAAACAGCAGACCACTGAAGGGCTTTTAGCAAACTAACAGCACAATCTGACCCGCACTTTTCAAAGTTCACCTCCGCATAATGTACACTCCTATAGGATAGGAACCGATCTGTAGACCAGAGAAATTATGAGGCTTTTATGGTACTCCAAGTGGGACTACAGTGGCAATAATAACTTAGAGGTAAGCGGATAAATTCAAAACATGTAAGAGGCAGACTGACGGGATAGTGTGCTCTTGACTGGCTATGGGGCTGACGGGCAGAAGTCGTCGAGGAGGACTCCCAAGCTCCTGGCAGGAGGAATGAGTGCACTTTATGTGCTGAGCCGTGGAGCACTGGAGGAGGAAGCAGTCACTGGTCAGTTTTGTTGGGGAGAAGTGACAGACAGGATACGGACATGGATCTTTTCATTTTTACATTGGAAACAAAAGGCCCAGATTTTCTCTATCCCTGTCTCTAGCAGGTTGGAAGTAGGGTCTACGTCAGACAACCAAATGCTCCCTTCCCAGAACTTTCAACTTGAGAGACAGTGAGGCACAGGAATAGATTAAAAATGATTCGGAGCGACAGCAGAGGCACCATCACCAAGTGCCAGTGGTGGCTTCCTAGTCCAAGTGTTCCTGTGCCTGACCTTGGCTCTGGTCCTTGCTGCCTGGCTTCCCTTGATTCCTATCCATTTTCTGAGACTGGTTCTCCTGAGAGCCAGCCTTTCAATATATTCCTTTGTTTACATTAGCCAAAGTTGCTTTCCACTGTTTACAGTCGCTGCAGTGCTAATGGATATGCTGTTTGGTTGTTGGTTTTTTTTTCCCCATTTTGCCCACTATATACTGCTGAATTCAAGTAAGTTATATGTGCCCGTGACAGAACCACACTGTAATGTGTCCCCCAACCTATCCTCAACACCATTGGTTATGTGATACCAACTCTTTACACAATAACTTCATGTCAAGAGATATGCCACCTATTTCCTGTCCTTCAACAGAGATAAGTGTACAATGTTAAGCCCAGAGTCTACCTTCCCTTTGTATCTTTTCTCTCATAAGAATTCACTGCCAAACCTCTACTGTTTCTATACCAGCTACATTTCCTCTCATTTCTATTCCCAGTAGAACTGGTACACAGCCTCTGAAACCTAATTCTCAAGATTGTAGAGAAATACAGTTATATTAAAATCTCTTGCAAAGAAATTCACAATTTAGAGCCACTTCCCCAGATATAATCATAAACCTTCCTGACATAAGAGCAGTTGGTTAGACTCTGGCCCTGACCCACCAACACCTGTCAGACCTTATTCCAGAAACGACGCAAGAACTGCTGACTTGCTGAACCCCAGCTTTCTTCCTTCCCCATGGCAGTTTAGGCACACTTTGCCTTTTTCTCTCACTAGCTCACCGCTCAGTAAACTTGATCTCTGGTAATCTCTTTTGCAAAGTATATCCACATCCTCTTTAACCCATTTTTCCCCCATTTCTTTCAACTCTTAAACAAAAGAGAAATATATGTTATGTATATTTTACCACAATTTTTAAAAATGAAAAACCATTTTCCTCCTTCTCACCTTGTTCACTTAGTTCCATTAATGAGCTTAAGAGAGCTCTAATAGAGGCTAGTGACACACCTGTATCAAGCAAAATTAAAAGTCGTGAGTTTTTGATCCACCTAGACAAAATAATCAGTGTCACAAAGTCCCTCACAGTCTCCATCATGCTCTCAATCTAGCTCCTCCTCATCTTATAAAAATCAAATTCGTTTTCCCCAGCAGAGTTTTTATAAACTTCTTTATTTGCTGCAATATAGTTTGTTTGGTTACCTGTGTTGAAACAGTACATATTGTCCCTTTTCACAGCAGACAAACACAGTAAATGATTTAGCTACCTTAGGAATTAAGCAAGCTTTATAGGCTAGGTTGGGAACCTAACCACCATTTAGACTACAATTCTATGGAAACACAACCTAAAGTCTACCAACATAAATGAAGGAATCTCAGAAAAAGACTTCAGATAACTTGAAACATCACTGCTTCCACTGCTTCCACAAAAAGACCAATATTTGATGATAAAACAATGCAATCCCTACACACAGCTTTACTTTCAAACATAATGCTATAATCTATTTATCTGACACAAATAACATTTCAACCTTTGAAAACAAAAACTATTTGAAGTACAGCTTTACCTTATTTTATCTTCCCAGAAACTCAAAGAACTCATATTAAGGTCATTCTTATTTTCACATTAACAAATTAAAGAGAACATACAAACAGTAACACTACCGCCACCTAACCTTTTTTAAATTTTTTATTTCTGCTATTAACAATCACTGAAATGAAGACACAGTCCTAACATATTCTTCACATAACTGTGAAGACACAGTTCTCTTCATCAAAAACTATCAAAATTTTCATTCAACATTATAAAAGATTCCAACCTAACAGGTATTTTTATCTTGATTTACTGATTCTATAAGCAACAGCAGACTTCTTCAAAAGGATTAGCTCCTTTCTAATCTTCATATCACATCAATTTAAAGTTATAAAACAGATGTGATTAAAGTTTTATAGTCTTAAATTCACTTTAAGCCCACAGCTTCATTCTATTATGTGATCACTTATATACATACAACAGTAATTAAACAGACAACGTTTATTATTTAATTTTAAACTGCAAAGCCCATTCACCTCCCCACAAATTTAATTATCAAACTTGTCTAACCAGCCTCTGATCTTAGAATGTTAATTGTATATTAAATGGCAGGTCAAATGCATGCCACTGAACATTTGAACAGTTTGCCAACATTTAAATGTCTCCTACTTAAGCATAGTCATCTTTATTTTATATGTTGCTTATACAGCAAATTTTCCACTACGTTATGTTCATCTGAGTTTTGTTTAAGCTTGGTACTTGGTAAACTTTGTCTATGGAAAAATCATCAGTCAAAAGACTTCTATTTCAACTTGGGTAATTCATCGCAAATTAATCTTGAAGACCTATGGGTATCTACCATTAAAAAAAAAAAAATCCCAAATCCTCCAAGCCTTCTCATTAAAATATCATGTATGCCTATCTCTATTAACAGTAAAAATTTTTTAAGCATAGATGTTTCTGTTTCAAGAAACCCCCTTCAACCAGCAAGATTCAGTCTGTGCAAGCTTAAAACTCAACGCTCTAAAAGAATCTGGCAGGTGTAGGGCCCAATATCAGCTTCTAGAGTCCTCCCTCCCATTCCACAGAATTAATGATACGTAATCCAAATAATCAAGTATATAATAAGATTTAGAGTAAATTTCTTCCAAACCACTCAACAGTTTAAAAATTTAATTTTCTTACTTTGTTTTCATGAAGTATGAATGGTACCCATGCTATCATTATGGGCTTTGGGAAGAAAATTCCAGTTCCAGAGCCTGTAACACCAGATTCAATCAGTGCCTGCCATCTAGACCACTAAAAAATAGGCAGGCATCTGTAACCAAAAATCTCATCAAATATTATAAAATGATTCTAACTGTCCAACTCCTAAGTATATGCTTTTTTTTTTTAATAAATTTATTTATTTATTTTTTGGCTGGGTTGGGTCTTCTTTGCTGCATGCAGGCTTTCTCTAGCTGCGTTGAGCAGGGACTACTCTTCATCACAGTGCATGGGCTGCTCATTGAGGTGACCTCTCTTTGTTGCAGAGCACAGGCTCTAGGCGCAAGGGCTTCAGTAGTTGTGGCACGCAGGGTTAGTTGCTCCGTGGCATGTGGGATCTTCTCAGACCAGGACTTGAACCCGTGTCCCCTGCATTGGCAGGCAGATTCTTAACCACTGCACCACCAGGGAAGTCCCTAGGTATATGCTTTAACTTCAGAAGTGCAACTGTCTTATCCCTTTCTCATTTTGCCATCCTCCACTGCTCAGAAATATGTACATGCCTACTGCTAAGCCTATGTATGTGTAAAACTATACCTTGTCCTAAAATACATTATCTTCAAACTCTTACTCAAAACTCCCTTTCATGAAATCTCTTATACTCTAAATAACAGGTCCTATTCAAATCACTCTATCACTCCAAGTTTTCTAAAAATTATAAATCTAATATGTACAAAAACGAATTGCCTCTGGTAGAAGAGAAGCATACGGGGAGCAAGCGGGAGCCTTAAAGTCCACTTCAAGGAATTTCAACTTTACTCTTAATTGAGCTGAATTACAGCTAAAATGCAACACATTTTAAAAGATAAAATAATATACTATATGTTGTTTGTTAGTGAACATTAGTTATAGAGGTATTTTATTACATACCATTTATATATTAATATATAGTTAATAGGGGGGAAGATAGCTATAGGCAAAACAGAAGGCACCAACATAGAAAGATATGTGGGAGTCCACTATGGAGGTTAAGACATTCATCCCAGACAGGCTCTTCCTAGATGTGTGACTTTGCACAAATTGCTTGACTACTCTAAGATGCAGTTTCCTCATCCAAAGTCTCCACCTCCTAAGCTGGTTGCAAGAATTAAACGAGTTAGTACCCCCAGGTTCAAAGCAGCATTATCCACAACAGCAACAGTGTAGAAGCAACCCAAGTGCCCACTGACACACAAATGGATAAGTAAAATGTGGTATATATATTAAATGTAATATTATTCAGCCCTAAAAAAGGAGGGAAATTCTGAAGTATGCTACAATACAAATGAACCTTGAGGACATTATGCTAAGTGAAATAAGCCAGTTACAAAAAGACAACTACTGTATGATTCTACCTATACGAGGTACTTAGAGTAGTGAGAAATCAGAGAGACCAAAAATAGAATGGATGGTTACCAGGGGCTGGGAGAACTGAAAAATGGGGAATTATCATTTAAAGGGTATAGAGTTTTAGTTTTGCAAGATGAAAAGAGTTCTGGACTTGAATGGCAGTGATGTTTGCACACATTATGAATGTATTTAAAACCACTGAACTATATACTTAAAAATAGTTAAGATGGGGGCTTCCCTGGTGGTGCAGTGGTTGAGAGTCCGCCTGCCGATGCAGGGGACAAGGGTTTGAGCCCTGGTCTGGGAAGACCCCACATGCTGCTGAGTGGCTGAGCCCGTGAGCCACAACTACTGAGCCTGTGCATCTGGAGCCTGTGCTCCGCAACGGGAGAGGCCGCGGCAGTGAGAGGCCCGCGCACCGCGATGAAGAGTGGCCCCCGCTCGCCGCAACTGGAGAGGGCCCTCGCACAGCAGCGAAGACCCAACACAGCCAAAAATAAATAAATAAATTTATTTATTTTTTTTAAAAAGCTAACTAGGCTGCACATAGGATTTTAAAAAATATAGTTAAGATGGTAAATTTTATGTTATGGGTATTTTACCACCATAAAAAAAATGAAAAAGAATTAAATGAATTAATATATGAAGAATACAGAACAGTACCTGGCACATAGTAATAAAATATAAGCTATTGTTATTATACTATGTCCAGGGCACATAGTAAATACTTAATTAAGGCTGGATATTATTGTTATTAATACTACGACTACTACTTTACACAATCCAAAAAAGAGTCAAGGTCATTAATAAACAAAGTCTGGATAAGATAGAAAGGATTCATTTCCTGTAGGCAGGGAAGAAGAGGACATCTCTTCTGAACAGAGAGGAAAAAGAGATGACTGAACCAAAAATTTTGAAGTGCAGAAAAGTAAACCATAGGTAATTCCCTGTGAAGGTTACCCACAGCCCACAAACTCAAGCTTATGTGCATCTTTACACAAAGGCAGGCAAGAACTACAGTAAGTAGTTCCTTATTTCTTTTTTCTATGAAGAGCTGTAACCCAAGACAATTTTGTAAAATCAGAAGCTGCACTACCTGAGTGAGCAATAACTCAAAGAGCTCAAATCAAAGAACCTGAATCAGGCGGATCTCTCAATCTGTCTAGGAAACTGTTTCCTAAACACTAAAATGATAAAAACAAACCTGAGCCTAAAATATTCCAATGTACTGAAACAGCTTCTTAAGATTTACTAACAATAATAGTGTATATAAATAAATACACAATTACTCCAAAAGGTATTGTACATAATGGAAAATTACCATGTTTCTGTCCCACAATCTAGTTCATTATATAAAAATTAGTAAAAGGATAATTTAAATAAAATTATAATTAAGGGAATTCCCTGGCAGTTCAGTGGTTAGGACTCCTCACTTTCACTGCTGAGGGCGCAGGTTCATTCCCTGGCAGGGAACTAAGATTCCACAAGCCGCACAGTACGGCCAAATTTAAAGTGTGTGTGTGTGTGTGTGTGTGTGTGTGTGTGTGTGTGTGTGTGTAATATATTAAATCTACATGCGTTCATATTTCCCTTAGCAGCTTAAAAGAAACATAAGAATTATCATAACAGTAAGAGTAGCTGATCAAGTCCCTTTCTATGTACAAGTTTATAAGATCAACTAATTAACAGAGTTTAGGGAAATGCAAGAAGTAGAATATAAAAGCATACCTTTCAACTAGTGAAAAGAACTGTCAAATCAGGACTGAATTATTTGCTACCAGCAATATGCATCTTGCTAAGTGCCACTTCTGTGGGCTAGAGTATGTTCCCTCCTCCTTTCCACCAATCTACAAAGAATTAGAGAATTACGGACTCTTAAAGGGCTGGAAGGGTTCTTACGATGTAGTGCCACTTCACCCAAGTAGTGTGTACACACACAGGCGCACACACACACATATATCCCACCTCCAGCCCTACGACAATCCCAAACAGCACTTAAGGCACAAGAAAAACCAGGCTAGATTCAAATGCAAGTGAGAACAAAAAGTATTCATACAGGCACTACCAAAGACACAAAACTATCTGATTATATTACCTGCACCAGTTCATAACTGTCTGAAAATAAAGTACAGGTTAATAGTCAACTTACATAAATAAAAACATAACGATTTACCCTTCTACAGCAAGATGCTTCTACCTCAAAGACTCGGTTTGAATACAACATAGAAATTTTTTAATATCTTCTAAGTTCATTTAAATGTTTTTCTTAATGGTCACCTAAAGTCCAAAATCCAAGAACTCTAAAACGATAACTGAATACAGACACAGTTGGATAAATCAATCGCTTCAAATCCTCAAAAGTGATAAGGTTAGCAAGAGAAAAATCTTAAGATACATCTTAAAGATTCAAACTGAATAACTAGCTAAATGAGTTCCATCTAATTAGGGGGACAGGAGGATTTCTCTTGGTTTGTAACTATTTCCTTATGTTCAGAAATATGGCTTTTCGTCACATTAAAAAATACAAGGGACTACCCTGGCGGTCTACCCTGGTTAACACTCCGCGCTTCCACTGCAGGGGGTGCGGACTCGATCCCTGGTCGGGAACTAAGATCCCACATGCCAAGTGCTGTGGCCAAAAAAAAAAAAAAAAAATTCAAGCCTACAACTGCTATTTAGGTATAGGCCATTGAACAAACATGGTCTCTCTGGTATCCTCATCCTGAGAAACCGGAATAGATTCTTGCTACTTAAAGTGTGGTCCTTGGACCAGTAGCACTGGCATCACCTGGGAACTTGTTAAAAATGCAGAATCTTGGGCCCCATCCCAGACTCACTGAATCAGACTTACATTTTAACAAGATCCCCAGGCGATTCATATGCACATTAAATTGAAAAGCAGTGGATTAAATAACCTCTAACCATCCTTAATACTCAAATTGCAAAGGAAAAGAGAAAAGCCAAACAACAGAAGCCAAAATAAGCAAAAATAAATTAAAATTTTTAGAAACATATGAAAAAAGAGAGCTTCCACTAAAATGCCTGTTCACAAGTTATAGTCAGTAGATTTTCCCTCTCTTCTTAGTTACAGAAATATTGTTTTGATACTGATTAGAGTAAAAGGAACAGAGGATTAAAAAGAGAAGAGAAAGAAGACTAAGCAAGATCACAAGTTAGTTCCAATCCCAGTCTTGTAGTTTTCACATTTTACATTTTGCAACTTTTGAAACTCACTGTTGCCTACACTAGCTGAATGAATGCCAATATAACCTACTTTCAATAAAAGCTTTCACAAAGGTCCCCAAAAAGGTTCACTTAATCGTCCTTGAGCATAACTGAAAATGAGAAAAAAAGTGTTTCTATAGAGGCTTCCCTGGTGGCGCAGTGGTTAAGAATCCTCCTGCCAATGTAGGGAACACGGGGTCGAGCCCTGGTCTGGGAAGATCCCACATGCCGCGGAGCAACTAAGCCCGTGTGCCACAACTACTGAGCCTGCACTCTAGAGCCTGTGTGCCACAACTACTGAGCCCATGTGCCACAACTACTGAAGCCCTTGAGCCTAGAGCCCACGCTCAGCAATAAGAGAAGCCGCCGCAATGAGAAGCCCGCGCACTGCAATGAAGAGTAGCCCCCGCTCGCCACAACTAAAAAGAAAGCCTGCGCTCAGCAACAAAGAACCAACGCAGCCAAAAATTAATTAATTAATTAATTCTTAAACAACAACAACAACAAAAAACACCCCTTTAAAAAAAAAAAGTGTTGCTATAGGGGCTTCCTGTGCCTCCTGTCAGGAAACCCCCTTGAGTCGTCTCGGTTGGCTGGCTCTCTGTGACATTACCGCTTTCTTCCTCCAGTCACAGAAGTAGGCTGACTGCTTCCCCTTCCGCGGCAACTATTCCTCAAGTGTTCACTTCCCTGCCTTCTGTATCGCTATGAAAAACACTCTCTTGCCAACTCTGTATTCCAAAAAACAGTTCTTCTAAGTACCTCAAAGGCCACTGGGCTAACCTACTGATGCAGCAGTCCCAAGCGGCCTTCAACTTCAAGATGATTGAGGTAAAGGATCTCCCACCTTACAACTTCCTAACAACAACTCAAGAAGTAGGAATTGGTTTAACAGTCAAATTTTAAATCAAAAACTCATGGCTCAGAAATCCTTAAAACTCTTGACATGTTTAAAAATATATACTAACAGCTTCACCAGCCACCAGTACAATAACTGTCTTCCTTTAGTCTAAGCACCTTACTGCCCAGTGGCTAGAACATAACAAAGGTTCTGGATTTACAGCAATTATTAGGTCAGTCTAGCTCAGACGGGCTGTTTCCGCTTCATGACCTCGTGCTGCTCCTCTTGCCCATGTTACTCACTCTCCACTAGTCATCTTCCTCCTAAGAATGCCTACGTTCCAGAGTCTATGTCACATCATTTATAGGAAATTATATTTCATATTGTTCTCTCATGTATTCCCATTTTAATATCGCAATTAGATCTTCACCCATTTAAGGGCATGAACCATGTCTTAAATTTTCTTTTTTTAAACAGGTTCAAATTTTAAAAATAGAACTTTACCATGACTATGGAATTTCTCTTTAGAAAGTTAGAGTTTGGTTTATTTTAATGAATCTATTAATTTGGTAGAAGGTTTAACTATCAACAACACTTACCAAGCACTTCCTACATGTTAAGCATTATTCTAAGTGCTTTAGATGAAATTACTTAATCCCGTAACATCTAGGAGGTAGTTATTATTGTTATCCCTATTTTTCAGGTGGGCAGGTTGGGAGTTACAGGGGTTATATAACTTTCCTAAGGTCACATGACTAGTAACTATGGGAACTTCAGGATTTGAACCCAGGTAGTCTAGTTTCAATACCCAAGCTCTTAACCACTACACTATACTGCCTCTCAAAAACAGACCTGTTTTATAAACTAATATACATAAGTATTTTTGTTTTTTAGAATTTTATTACATTATTACCTTTATATGTCCATGATTCTACTGACTAAGCAGAATACCTAACATAGGCTCACAATCCCTCTTACCTGTAAACTTTGGAGTTAGATACACTTCCAAAGTAAAAAAAAAAAAAAAAATTAGACAATCTTAAAATATACTAAAAATAAAATAAAATAGGTACAAACTAATTTTCCTCTCAAAACTTTATTGCTATTGAAATTGACTGCAAAAGAAAAAGAAAAAAAGAAATTGACCATATACTAAGATATTTAATTTGGTGGCTCCAAGTACATCGTCAGAACAGCTACCATTTAAAACTTGTCAAAAATTAGAAATTTTATAAAACAAGCAACATCTTTTATGTGTATCTTAATTCTACTATATAACAATGAATCTTTTTCTTAGTTATTTTACTGAAAGGGAAAGACCTAATCTACAAGAAACTTGAAATAATTTTACGTTTAACACAGATATTATACTTTACCATACATATTTCACTATAAAAATCCCATTATTTATTTTAAATGTATAAATAGACTAATAGCACCACTAGGTTACTTTTAAGAAAGATAATTAAAAACACATGTAGAAGATGCATAACACGAAGATGCTTGATTTTATTTAATATTGCTTTATGCACATAGGGAAATATAAGTACATAAAATTATATCTAAGTGCACCAAATGTTTTAAATGACTTAATTTCCCAATTTATTAGTACGAAATGCTTAATGAATCACACTATTAGAAATTAACTGGTTTCCACTGGTCTTTGTTCATGTTCACATAAAATTACTGGGGGGTTTCCCTGGTGGCGCAGTGGTTGAGAATCCGCCTGCCGACGCAGGGGACACGGGTTCGTGCCCCGGTCTGGGAAGATCCCACATGCCGCGGAGCGGCTGGGCCCGTGAGCCATGGCCGCTGAGCCTGCGCGTCCGGAGCCTGTGCTCCGCAACGGGAGAGGCCACAACTGTGAGAGGCCCGCATACCACAAAAAAAAAAAAAAAAAAAAAAATTACTGGTAAAAGTCTAAATGCAACAATGTCAACAGCTAAATACTAAATACAGTACCTAACCGCTGAGATTACAAAATTAAATATAATATGGACTCGTCGTATTAAGGCATCTACCAAGGCCAGATCACAGAGTCAATTCAATGTGTAGTTGCTTAAAGTTTACAATTTAAGGAGCAATTTTATTTGTTCTCGTTATATATTGTATTCTGTGCCTCTAGCTACATTTACATTTTATCAGGCTAATATAACACTTAAAAGGCTTTAAAAGCCATTTTAAATAATTCATGGAGAGACAATTTAGTTCTCTGCCCAGGTAAAAATATTTTAAAAATTAAATTTTCTAAAGTCTAAGGTGTTACGAAAATAAAATTTGTCCAGAAAGGCTCACCTGCCCGCAAAAACAGCAGCAACAGCAGAGCTGGGCTGAACGCCAGGAACATACTGTTCTAAGATGGGCTGCATATGAAATCTTCAAACAAGATCTCACAATTTAAAAAAGAGCTGTCAGAATTACTCATTTTCAATTTCTTTACCTAGCTCACAGATACTAATGCCTTTTGGGAATCAGATTACATGCAAACACTGAATATAGTTCCTAAAGAAAGTAAAGATACTATATGATGTATAATTTTAAAAAACCAAAGCATATGGTTATAGAAATTTCTTTCCAAAAATATAATTGGAGCATATATATCAAAACTGCTATTCTTCATATATCGTGTACGAGTCCAACGACTGTTCTACCCTTATGAACAAAATTTCACTATCTAAAACAGAAGAGTTACATTCCAACACAAAGTTTTTCTATAGACTCCTTTGCTCCCAACATGAACAACTGAGAGCAAAACCCATATGAGATAAAAGAGAATCTTCAAATCATTCTTTCATTTTCTGAGATTCCAACATAAGAACATCAGTTTCCTGAAGCAAACAGAACACTTTCAGAGACTTTAACTGTTGTATACATGATCCCACTAATCCTCACTAAATTCTTAATAATCCCAAATTAGTATTTTGGGATGTATTAGATGTACAATGCATTGGGTAAGAGAATTCTACTGCATCACAAAAGTAGCCTGAATTAAAGCTGGTCCTCTGCTGCCATCTAGTGCAGTCATAAAGTGCCAAAACTAAACCAAAAGTGACTGGAAAAAAACTTTTCGGTGATGAATCTGTTTAATAAATCATTAAAAATACTAGTTCAAAACATGGTCCTTAAATATCACTGCAGAAAACGCTACAAAAATATTTAATATTTACTTTAAAATATGTGAGTGTATTCCCACAAATGCATTCTAGAGCATACAGAATAGAGCAATAAGTGGTTATAATGAACTATCAGGTAATAATTACTCATATGAAAAAAGTTACCTAGAATATTATCACAGTACTGTTTGTTTTAAAAGCAAAAATTTCAAAACAATTTAAATTTTCAACCACACAGGATTTCTCAAATAAATTATGGTGCATTCATACAATGGAATATAATGATCCAGTATGGCTCCTTTTCCTCCCAAGACACTATCAAAATGATAACAAAGTTAGATTTTTTTTTTTTAAGTATAAAGCCATCTGGTGGTTTTCAAAATATGTCCACAAGTCCTCAAACTCTTTGATACTCTTCCTTTTAAGAGGTGGAGCTAAATTTCTCTCCCCTTGAGTGTGGGCTGAATTTGTATCTCACTCCCAACAAACAATATGGCAGAAGTGATTGTAAATAACTTTTGAGATTAGCTTAGATTATAAAAAGACTACTACTTCCATCCTGGATATCTTGAAATATCTTGGATCACTTGCTCTGGGGGAAGCTGGCTGCCATGTAGTAAGGACATTCAGGCAGCTGTGTAGAACCACATGGACCCCCAGAGTTACTATGAAGATTGCTTTAAGCTGAAGACGTTTGAGATTCAAGAGATGCAGAAAGAAGCGTTCCCAGAGCTTCCCTTATTTGACTAAAAGCAGAAACTTCTGGGAATGAGGCCACCATAAATCACCTCTTTGGAGCAGCTTCACTCCCAGGAAGGAGACTGAGAGTGAAACTATCTTAAAATCCCTCTCTGGGGAAATTTTACAGCCATGAAGAAGATGGAAAAGATCAATCAGATCAATCACACCAGCATAACAAAGATTATCATAAACTTTCTTCTTTCCTGTTGTTATCCTAAACACAGGTTCTCCTAAAGAAACCCATTTGTTCTTCCCACAGAAGACTTTTGTCTCCATTCCCTTTCCCCTATTAAGTTAGGTGTGTGTGTTTGTGTGTGTGTGTGTGTGTGTGTATGTGTATGTGTATATATATATACACACCTAACTTTAGTCATTTAACACATCACTTCTTTTGTGTACTCCCACAGGCATATGAATAAACTTTTTTCCTCTTCTTTCCTCAGTTTAATCTGCAAACTCCCAAACACTAAACAGAGTGGGTACAAGTTTTTCCTCCCCACCCAGCCCTGCAAGGCAAGGAATGGAGGCCTCAGGCCAAAAATCAGCAAAGATCTGAGGCCTGCCATCAACCACAGGAGTAAGCCTGGAAGTGGAGCCTCGAGGTGACAGCAGCCCTGGCCGACAGCATGACAGCAACCTCATGAGAGACACTGAGCCAGAACGACCCAACTAAACTGTTCCCCAGAACCATGAGATCATAAATGTTTGTTGTTTTATGCTGCTAAATTTGGGGGGTAATCTTGAGGTAATTTGTTAGGTAGGAATAGATAACTACTACAACACACAACAATGAAGATAATGAAGGAAAGGAGGGAAGACCATCACCGGATGAACTATTGCAATAAATTTCTGCTGGACAAGAAATCGATGGAGAAGTGCTGAGAAGCATTGCACAAAAGTAGCAACATCCACAAGTGCAGCTGCCTATTTTGCAAAATCCCAAAGAAGATCCAGACCCAGAAACATCAACTAACGAGAGTGACAATAGGGACTGAAAAAGAGAAATTGGTTATTTTTAACTAATGTAAAACAATTCAATCCTCACAACTCACAGACAAGACATACAGGTTAACCAACTCCTAAGCAATCAATCAATAAAATTGGAGGGCCCTTCTCTTAAGAAACTGAACCAAACCCTGAGGTAAAGCAAATACATGGGTAATGGTGCCCGGAAGTAAAGACCTCTCCAGGTAGCAGGAATGAAGGTCCTCCAGCACAAATGCTTATCATAAAGCAAAGGTCTCAAGCTGACAAACCCAGCCCACATTCACAGAATTTCTTCCAAGCAGTTTTTCTGCCTCATTTTTAAATGCAAACAGCCAACCAAGGATCATTGTACATTTAAGGAAAACCAGAAACATGAAGAAGAAAGATGATTCAAGAAAGAGAAGGTAACTCTATACCCTCCAGATAGTATTCTCATAAGAGATTCAAAACTCTATCATGTCCATAAATTAAGAACAGGTTGGCATAAAAAGGTATAAGCAGAGACTAAAAATGCATGGGTACTCTTGAAATTTAAAAGCATAATTACTGAAATTAGTAATTTATTAGAAATATAGAAAGAAAATGAGAAAATCTCCCAGAAAGCTAAAAAGGAGACCAGGAGATGAAAAGTATGACAGAAAAGATAAGAGAAGAAAAAGAATCTAAGAATCCAGGTGGTGTAACAACCAACAGTAGGTCTACAAGGAGAAAAGAGAAAAAAAAAAAAAGAGAGAGAGAGAGAGAGGAAATAAAATATCAGAGATAACATAAAATTACCCTGAATGGAAGAACCTAGGTTTTCAGATTCAGAGATCACCAAGTACCAATGAATGGGAAGGTTTGGGGGCGGCGGCGACCCACATAATTAGACATCACTGGGAAACTTTAGGACAAGAATAAAGAGAAAATTCTAAAAGTTTCCAGGGGGGCTTCCCTGGTGGCGCAGTAGTTGCGCGTCCGCCTGCCGATGCAGGGGAACCGGGTTCGCGCCCCGGTCTGGGAGGATCCCACATGCCGCGGAGCGGC
>NC_041223.1:69955421-69956075 GCF_002837175.3 Physeter macrocephalus | reverse complement strand
GCAACGGGAGAGGCCACAACAGAGGGAGGCCCGCATACCACACAAAAAATAAATAAATAAAAAATAAAAAAAAATTAAAAAAAAATAAAAATAAAAGTTTCCAGGGGCAAACCACTTACAAGACACTAGAATCAGAATAATATCACACCTTTTATCAGTAGCAGAAGTTAATTGAAGAAACTGAAGTAAGGTTTTTATTATTCTTAGGGAAACTCATTTCTAATCTAAAATTTTATACGCAAGCAAACTACTAAATTCAGGACAAGAGCAACAGCATTTTCATACACCTAAGCATGCTTATGGGTTACTTCCTATACATACTTTCTTAGGAAGTGATGTAAGGAGGTATCCCTGCAAACTGAGAGAAAAGAAAGGAAGGAAGGAAGGGAGGAAGGAAGGAGAGGGGACGAAAGAAAAACATGGAATCCAGAAAGCTACATCCAACCAGGATAAAAGTTGGAACCAGGGCTTCCCTGGTGGCGCAGTGGTTGAGAGTCCGCCTGCCGATGCTGGGGATATGGGTTTGTGCCCCGGTCTGGGAAGATCCCACATGCCACGGAGCGGCTGGGCCCGTGAGCCATGGCCGCTGGGCCTGCGCGTCCGGAGCCTGTGCTCCGCAACGGGAGAGGCCACAACAGTGAGAGGCCTACGTAC
>NC_041223.1:69950915-69955391 GCF_002837175.3 Physeter macrocephalus | reverse complement strand
ACGGAGCGGCTGGGCCCGTGAGCCATGGCCGCTGGGCCTGCGCGTCCGGAGCCTGTGCTCCGCAACGGGAGAGGCCACAACAGTGAGAGGCCTACGTATTGCAAAAAAAAAAAAAAAAAAAGTTGGGACCAGAGCTTTATACACAGGCTAGAAATCATAGAAGGCTCTAAAAGAGAAGTCTTTGGGATAACAAAAAATAATTGAAAGAAAAAACAGAATGACTAAAACCTTGAAAAGACTTGATTATAGGGTAAAGGCAATTATTCGAGTAAAAAAGAACTTATTTAAACTCAACAAAAGAAACATTCTACTGGATGTGGCAGAGAAGGCATGACTTTGAACTCTGGGCAAGTTGGCTGTCTTTGGTGGTCAGCTCCATCCCTGCAGTTGTGTGCTCAGTGGATCTTGGTTTGAGAAGTAAGCAAATAACACTTCCCAGACTCCCTTGCCAGCTCTCTGGAAGGAGATTAGAAAAAAAGAGGAAGGTAAAACCTATTGATCTGCTTCTGGCAGCATCTGTGGCAGCACTGAAGGCAGCAGCCACAAGATGATGGCACAGCTCCTTAGGGGAGAGCCCCCTGGGAGTGGCTGCTGTGTGGCAGTGGTGAGTGGTCCCAGAGCAGCAGCCAGACAGGCAGTACAGTACCTCCTCCAGCACCTGGGCAGCAAGTGCTAACCAGGCTCCAACCAGAGGCAGTAGCAGCCTGCTGAACTCCAAGTGACCCTTTGGCTTCTCCATCCTCTCAATGCCTTTGTAACCAATTCTATGTATTAAATTCCTGTGTGTTTGAAATATCAGAGTGATTTCTTTTCATGCCATGAAAAAGGAAATCTATTCCTTTCCACTAATCTAAATGATAGTTCCAGTGAGAAAAAAAAATTTTAAGTATTTGTCACCATTTAAATCAACCATACACTTAAAGAAAACAAAAACCCTATGATTAACAAACAGCATGTAAATGTAAACAGAGTTGACAATATTAAAGTTAGACCTGACATAACAGAAGTAGATGGAAGACAGAGAACTCTAAAGTCCGCATCTTAACAAGTTAAGAAACACTACATTAGGGTTATTAGGATAAAGGGAAGAGTAAATATACAGGCATGATCGATGAAGAACTAACAATAATAGTTTACCTATGATGAGAAACTAGAAGAAAAGACAGGTGGGAACAGAGGTACTGGTGAGCCACATCCTCATGACCACATTAGGAACTCACCTAAAGTTAATTAATAAACAGCAACATAAACATATTATTTAGAGATTTTAGGATAACCACAAAATAAGTTTAAAAAAAAAGAAAAAAGGTTAGAACTAACTGCTGAATAATCATCGACAGGAAGACACTGGAACTCACCAAAAAAGATACCCCACATCCAAAGACAAAGGAGAAGCCACAATGAGACGGTAGGAGAGGCGCAATCACAATAAAATCAAATCCCATGACTGCTGGGTGGGTGATTCACAAACTGGAGAGCACTTATACCACAGAAGTCCACGCACGGGAGTGAAGGTTCTGAACCCCACGTCAGGCTTCCCGGGAGGAGGAATTCCTAGAGAATCAGACTTTGAAGGCTAGCGGGATTCTATTGCAGGACTTCGACAGGTCTGAGGTAAAAAGAGACTCCACTCTTGGAGGGCACACACAAAGTAGTGTGCGCATCGGGACCCAAGGGAAGGAGCAGTGACCCCATAGGAGACTGAACCAGACCTACCTGCTAGTGTTGGAGGGTCTCCTGCAGAGGCAGGGGGGTGGGTGTGGCTCACCGTGAGGACAAGGACACTGGCAGCAGAAGTTCTGGGAAGTACTCCTTGGTGTGAGCCCTCCCAGAGTCTGCCATTAGCCCCACCAAAGAGCCTGGGTAGGCTCCAGTGCTGGGTTGCCTCAGGACAAACACCAACAGGGAGGGAAACCAGCCCCACCCATCAGCAGACAAGCGGATTAAAGTTTTACTGAGCTCTGCCCACCAGAGCAACACCACCAGTCCCTCCCATCAGGAAGACTGCACAAGTCTCTTAGACAGCCTCACCCACCAGAGAACAAACAGCAGAAGCAAGAAGAAATAAAATTCTGCAGCCTGTGGAACAAAAACCACATTCACAAAAAGACAGACAAAATGAAAAAAAGAATTCAGAATAATGATAGTGAAGATGATCCAGGACCTCAGAAAAAGAATGGAGGCAAAGATAGAGAAGATGCAAGGTGTGTTTAACAAAGACCTAGAAAAATTAAAGAACAAACAAACAGAGATGAATGATACAATAAATGAAATGAAAAATACACTAGAAGGAATCAATAGCAGAATAACTGAGGCAGAAGAACGGATAAGTGACCTGGAAGACAGAATGGTGGAATTCACTGCTGCGTAACAAAATAAAGAAACGAGAATGTAAAGAAATGAAGACAGACTAAGAGACCTCTGGAACAACATTAAATGTAACAACATTCACATTATAGGGGTACCAGAAGGAGAAGAGAAAGAGAAAGGACCTGAGAAAATATTTGAAGAGATTATAGTCGAAAACTTCCCTAACATGGGAAAGGAAATAGTTACCCAAGTACAGGAAGCACAGACAGTCCCAGGCAGGAAAAACCCAAGGAGAAACACGCCAAGAAACACAGTAATGAAATTGGCAAAAATTAAAGACTTACTGAATGCAGCAAGGAAAAAATGATAAATAACATACAAGGGAACTCCCATAAGGTTAACAGCTGATTTCTCAGCAGAAACTCTACAAGCCAGAAGAGAGTGGCATGATATATTTAAAGTGATGAAAGGGAAGAAACTACAACCAAGATTACTCTACCCAGGAAGGCTCTCAGTCAGATTCGACGGAGAAATCGAAAGCTTTACAGACAAGCAAAAGCTACAAGAATTCAGCACCACCAAACCTGCTCTACAACAAATGCTAAAGGAACTTCTCTAAGTGGGAAACACGAGAGAAGAAAAGGACCTACAAAAACAAACCCATAACAATTAAGAAAATGGTCATAGGAACATACATATCGATAATTACCTTAAAAAAACACAAGCTCGCTGAATAGATACAAAAACGAGACCCATATATATGCTGTCTACAAGAGACCCATTTCAGACCTAGGGACACATACAGACTGAAAGTGAGGGGATGTAAAAAGATATTCCATGCAAATGGAAATCAAAAAAAAGCTGGAGTAGCAATACTCATATCAGATAAAATAGACTTTAAAACAAAGAATGTTACAAAGGACAAGGAAGGACACTATATAATGATCAAGGGATCAACCCAAGAAGAAGATAAAACAATTATAAATATATATGCACCCAGCATAGGAGCACCTCAATACATAAGGCAACTGCTAACAGCTATAAAAGAGGAAATCGACAGTATCAAAATAATAGTGGGGGACTTTAACACATCACATACACCAATGGACAGATCATCCAAACAGAAAATTAATAAGGAAACACAAGCTTTAAATGACACAATAGACCAGATAGATTTAAATGATATTCATAGGACATTCCATCCCAAAGCAGATTACACTTTCTTCTCAGTGCGCACAGAACATTCTCCAGGATAGATCACATTTTGGGTCACATATGAAGCCTCAGGTAATTTAAGAAAACTGAAATCATATCAAGCATCTTTTCTGACCACAACACTATGAGATTAGAAATCAATTACATGGAAAAAAAACCATAAAACACACACAGATGGAGGCAAAATAATACGTTACTAAATACCCAAGAGATCACTGAAGAAATCAAAGAGGAAAGAAAAAAATAGAGAAAAATGACAACGAAAACACAACGATCCAAAACCTATGGGATGCAGCAAAAGCAGTTCTAAGAGGGAAGTTTATAGCAATACAAGCCTACCTCAAGAAACAAGAAACATCTCAAATAAACAACCTAACCTTACACCTAAAGGAACTAGAGAAAGGAACAAACAAAACTCAAAGTTAGTAGAAGGCAAGAAATCATAAAGATGAGAGCAGAAATAAATGAAATAGAAACAAAGAAGACAATAGCAAAGATCAATAAAACTAAAAGCTCGTTCTTTCAGAAGATAAACAAAATTGATAAACCATTAGCCAGACTCATCAAGAAAAAGAGGGAGAGGACTCAAATCAATAAAATTAGAAATGAAAAAGGAGAAGTTACAACAGACACACGGTGGTTGAGATTCCGCCTGCCGATGCAGGGGACACGGGTTCGTGACCTGGTCCAGGAAGTTCCCACGTGCCGCGGAGTGGCTAGGCCCGTGAGCCATGGCCACTGAGCCTGCGTGTCCAGAGCCTGTGCTCCGCAACAAGAGAGGCCACAATGGTGAGAGGCCCGCTTACGCTACCAAAAAAAAAAAAAAAAAAAAAAAAAAAAATCTCCAGCAAACAAAAGTCCAGGACCAGATGGCTTCACAGGTGAATTCTATAAAACATTTAGAGAAGAGCTAACACTCATCCTTCTAAAACTCTTCCAAAAAATTGCAGA
>NC_041223.1:69924378-69950051 GCF_002837175.3 Physeter macrocephalus | reverse complement strand
CTGATGAAAGGAATTAAAGATGATACAAACAAAAAAAAAAAAAAAAAAAAAGATGATACAAACAGATAGAGAGATATACCATGTTCTTGGATTGGAAGAATCAATATTGTGAAAATCACTATACGACCCAAAGCAATCTACAGATTCAATGCAATCCCTATCAAATTACCAATGGCATTTTTTACAGAACTAGAACAAAAAATTTCACAATCTGTATGGTGACACAAAAGACCCCGAATAGCCAAAGCAGTCTTGAGGGGAAAAAAGGAGCAGGAGGAATCAGACTCCCTTACTTCAGACTCTACTACAAAGCTACAGTAATCAAGACAGTATGGTGCTGGCACAAAAACAGAAATATAAATAAATGGAACGGGATAGAAAGTCCAGAGATAAACCCATGAACCTATGGTCAACTAATCTATGACAAAGGAGGCAAGGATATACAATAGAGAAAAGACAGTCTCTTCAATAAGTGGTGCTGGGAAAAGTGTAGAGCTATATGTAAAAGAATGAAATTAGAACATTCCCTAACACCATACACAAAAATAAACTCAAAATGGACTAGAGACCTAGATGTAAGACCAGACACCATAAAACTCTTAGAGGAAAACATAGGAAGAACACTCTTTGACATAAATCACAGCAAGATCTTTTGATCCACCTCCTAGAGTAATGGAAATAAAAACAAAAATAAACAAATGGGACCTAATGAAACTCAAAAGTTTTTGCAAAGCAAAGGAAACTACAAACAAGATGAAAAGACAACCCTCAGAATGGGAGGAAATATTTACCAACGAATCAACAGACAAAGAATTAATCTCCAAAATATATAAAGAGCTCATGCAACTCAATATTAAAAAAAACAACCCAATCAAAGAATGGAAGACCTAAACAGACATTTCTCCAAAGAAGACATACAGGTGGCCAAGAAGCACATGAAAAGCTGTTCAACATCACTAATTATTAGAGAATGCAAATCAAAACTACAATGAGGGGCTTCCCTGGTGGCGCAGTGGTTGAGAGTCCGCCCGCCGATGCAGGGGACGCGGGTTCGCGCCCCGTGAGCCATGGCCACTGAGCCTGCCCGTCCGGAGCCTGTGCTCCGCAACGGGAGAGGCCACAGCAGTGAGAGGCCCGCGTACCGCAAAACAAACAAACAAACAAAAAAACTACAATGAGGTATCACCTCACACCAGTTAGAATGGACATCATCAGAAAATCTACAAACAACAAATGCTGGAGAGGGTGTGGAGAAAGGGGAACCCGCTTGCACTGTTGGTGGGAATGTAGATTGATACAGCCACTATGGAGAACAATATGGAGGCTCCTTAAAAAACTGAAAATAGAATTGCCATACGACCCAGCAATCCCACTACTGGGCATACACCCAGAGAAAACCATAATTCAAAAAGACACATGCACCCCAATGTTCATTGCAGCACTATTTACAATAGCCAGGTCATGGAAGCAACCTAACTGCCCATCAAAAGATGAATGGATAAAGAAGGTGTGGTACATATATACAATGGAATATTACTCAGCCATAAAAAGGAACAAAATTGGGTCATTTGTCGACATGTGGATGGATCTAGAGACTGTCATACAGAGTGGAGTGAAGTAAATCAGAAAGAGAAAAACAAACATTGTATATTAACGCATATATGTGGAACCTACAAAAATGGTACAGATGAACTGGTGTGCAGCGCAGAAATAGACACAGATGTAGAGAACAAACATATGGAAACCAAGGGGGGAAAGTGGTGGGGAGGGTGGTGGTGGTGGGATGAATTGGGAGACTGGGATTGACATGTATACACTAATATGTATAAAATGGATAATAATAAGAACCTGCTATATAAAAAAATAAATAAAATTTAAAAAATTTTTTTAAAAAGGTTAAAAGTAGTTGCGTTAGACCTCAGAAATATTGCGGGTTCATTTCCAGACCACCACAATAAAGCAAATATCGCAAAAATGTGGGAAAAAAAACGTGGTTGCCTTTAGGGAGTAATACTGATAGAAGGAGGGGATAGGGAAGGGATCTCCATCATAAGTTTTCCAGTATTACTTGGTTTATTTAACCATAAACAAGGATTACCTTAATAAACAATTTTATTTTAGTCATCGAATAGGAAAATGTTTAATAAAATAGAAAAATATTTAGGAGCATTAATTAAAAATAGCAGATTACTAAACCATAAATCATAGATACCAAACAGTTTAAGTAGAAAACATATTTCCCCTAATAGAAGCTCCATTACAGCAGGGACCACTGTAATGCCCAGCATCTAGAATGGTACATGGCATACATAATACACACTAAAAAATACTGTGGAATGAATTCGTTTTCACTTAACAAAATAATATATATAGACAGAGACACAGGTCTGAAAATATACACACCAACATTAGCTGCAACATCTCTAACCGGTGAGATTATGGCTGCTTTTCATTTTTTTCCTTTTCCTTATCTTCAGTTTCTAAGTTTTCCACAATGAATACAAAGTAATTTTATAATGAGGAAAAGTATTTTTAAAGTCACTATCATTTTTTCATTAAACTTTTTCATTTTGTGACCTGAATCACAAAAGAAACTCCAAAAAAAAGATATTTTACATATATATATATATATATATATATATATTTTCCAAGTTAGAAAAACTCACAACTATTAATAATGGAAAATGTTTAGTAAGGTATAGACATATTCATTGATCTTGACCTAATTAAGAGGATCTGAAAATCTTTCAAGGTAACAGAATACTGCAAAATTACTATTCATTGCACAAATCAGGTAATTAGTTCCAATACTGGTTAACAAATCTCATGAATCTACCTGTTCTGAGGTAAGAAGCCTCTGTTGGTTATTTTAATTAGTTACTTTTAGATTAAGTAGCTCTGTTCATAATGCGAATACAGAGTATTGTTACACTTCAAAGTGTAAAATCAAATGATATATTCATTTGCACTAACTACCATGAATGTTACAGGTTATGCTTTTTAGAACTTCATAGCCATGCACAAGTTAAGTATGTAAAATACAGTATCCTTTTAACTGGTCTTCCATGGGAGAGAGTAAAAAGCTACATTGATTACTCAGATTTGCCTTGATCTGGAATAAAATGGTAAAGCCACTTAAAATGGTTTGGGCAGCACTTACGTATCAAAGGGGCTGAAAGGTGTGAAAATCATTTTGATTTTTATAAAACAATCAGTCTTCATGAGAAGAGAAGACCAGAAGAAATATTCCAAAGGCTTTGTTTTATTTTACATTTGCCCCGTGACCTGGCTGATTACTTTTGATTTTCTTTTGTATAGGGCACACATTCTTAAAAGATCAATTACAATTCTTTCAATTTTTCACTGATTCACAAAGAGGAACAGATTTGTTTTCCCTTTTTTACCCAACCTCGTACTTAGCATTTCTACAATCACACATAATGGACTACAGCATATGAGCAAATAACCAGTTCTTAAAGGATAGCGGAATTATGAAAAAATAAGTATGAAAATCCCCTTAACATCTCATCCAAGAGATAGCTCTAGGGTTGAGATGGGAGTCGGGGCAAATGTCCTCCAGTGAGGTCAGTAGCACTATGCAATACTAAATAACAAATGGGTCTGTATCTCTTCTTTATTCCACTATCAAAGGTAAACATCCATCTAGGACACCCATTATTATACTCCTAAAATCAAAATGAGCACTCATATTTCATACGGAATATCAAGTAATGCTCCTTAGCAGTTCCTTGTTACCTCTCCTTATTTATTCTGCTTTGCACTATACATACTTCTACTACATCTCTTACTGCATCTTAAAGCTGCTTCAAGGGCAGGAATTGTATTTTGTTTACCTACAGTGTCTTGTATCATCTTTGAGACCGTCTAACTCCTATAGTAGCTTCATAGTTATCTACTAAAGCAATAAAAATTATTTCTGCAAAGATACTGATTTTCCTATTAAGTGAAAGGTGCAATGCAATTCCAATTACCATCACAAAGCGATTTGAAGGAAACCTGATAAAGTTTTCTACAGTTTATAACAGAACAGCATATATCGTATCCATTTATATGGAGGATCAGGCAGTGAGGGAAGGCGGCAGCAGGCAGGAAGATGGAGGCATAGAGTACAGAGAACCAAACCTCCAACTCTTAACATTGATCATCCCAAGGTGTGGGATAAAAGTTCTCATGGGGAGAACTTTTCCTCTCCCTATATAAGGAAGACATCACCAGAATAAGCGTATTTTAAGATAAAAATTCACCTCTAAGAATAAAACAGTAAAAATAACCAAAGAAATAGTGAAAAAGAATAATAAAGACAATATCTGGCAACACAGGAAAAAATACACATATAAAGCAAGACCATGGTAAAGATCCTAGGCTCTGGAGCCAGACCACCCACATTTACATCCCAGTCCTGTAACTTACATAACTGTGAGGGCTTGGAAAACTCACTTGCCTTTACATGCCTCATTTTCCTAATTCATAAAAGGGGGATAATAATAGTACCTACACCTCAGAGTTGTGCACAGTACATGAGATATTCTGCATAAAATACTCAGACCGATGTCTAGTATACCTAAGTGCTCAATACATTCTATCTGTTAAAATATAATTGCTGCCATACCCAAAATACAAAAGAAACTTGTGTAACTGACTGATGTTTCCCAAAATGCTAATTAAATCAATAACAAATTTCATTTCCCAACTGTCAACCTGGCTACATTATTATTTATACTAAATGAAACTACCCCAAACTGCCAAGGATGCAGTGAAATGGGCTCTTTCAGGCAATGGTGTTTGGGGGTGTAACATACAACTTTTGGCAAGAGATGTCCAGGAGTTTAGAAGTTTCCATACTCTTTATCCAATTAATATTATTTTCATCATAACCTATACCAAGATGGGTATAAGGAGTTATTTGTAAAAGAAAAAACTGGAAACAGTCCGATGCCTCAGTAATAGAGAGCAAACAATTTTATCTTGACAGCAATTAAGTAATATCTTTTTTTTAACATCTTTATTGGAGTATAACTGCTTTACAATGGTGTGTTAGTTTCTGCTTTATAACAAAGTGAATCAGTTATACATATACATATGTCCCCATATCCCTCCCTCTTGCGTCTCCCTCCCACCCTCCCTATCCCACCCCTCCAGGTGGTCACAAAGCACCGAGCTGATCTCCCTGTGCTATGAGGCTGCTTCCCACTAGCTATCTATTTTACATTTGGTAGTATATATAAGTCCATGACACTCTCTCACTTCGTCCCAGCTTATCTTTTAAAGTATGTTCTAAAAACGGAAAATGCTCATGTTAAGATAAAAAAATAAAAATAATCATGTTAAACAGGTTAGTTCTAATTACCTGCTAAGTCCAGCAAAACCTCTGGCATATGGTAGATGTTCAGTAAATATTTGCTGACTGTATGAATAAATATTAATATTCTTATATATTTGGGTCCTGTAGCCTAGCTCTATTTTAAAATATATGTATTGAGAAATATTAACAAAAAAAGGATTTTTTTTTAATGTTTCGAAGTTCCAGATGCTTGCTACCCCTAGAATATGGGCAACCCCAAATTCTAATCAGGGGTTGCACCAATGTTTGCAACAGAGGTTTTACCTATATCCGTTTAGCTCTAAGAGTTCTCTAGCCAGATTTGGTAATGAATTTAGTTGATTTTTATCCTTAAGTACCATTTCAGAGAAGGTACCTCTATTAAAAAGTAGTAACTCTCACATTGATAAGTAGCTTAAAGAAATTAATATTTAAAGGAACTTTTTATCCTTTAGTAAATTCTAAAGATGTGACTAGCTGACATCTATCTCAAAAGTTTGATTTTAAAATATTAGGTTGTTTTTGTCCTATATCTACTTTTCTTCTTGTACAATAACTAACTCACACTCTAAGAGAATTCTGAATGTATTCTGAGAAACCAAATGTTGGTTACCATGTAAAAATGATTTTCCAAGGAGTCTTAAACTATGACACCAATAACTAACGTTTATTGAATGCCATAATAATAAACATTTTACATGAATCTCCTTTAATCAATTAACGGACAAATTCTCAGCTGTATCCTTAACTCAGTGGCTGGCTAGACACTGCTCTGGTTTAGGTCACTGATTTTTAAACTGTGTTCAACAGGGCACTAAGGGCCATGGCTCCTGAACCTGGCTGGAAATCAGAATCAGCTAGGGTTGCTTTCAAAAACACAAATTCTCAAAGCCTACTAAGGTCTACTGAATTTGGATCTCTGAACTTTTTTTTTAATGCAAGCTTAATATGATGGTAATACAATCATGATGATAACGTAACCCAAACATCCAATGGCATTTGGGACTTGCTGCCCTAAAAAAGTACCATGGTGACCTTAGAGACCACCCAGAGTGCAACCCCACATGCTGCCTCGAAATGTTCACCAACCAAAGCAGCCCCACTTTTGTCTGTTTTATATAATGGGGGGTCCAAGTAAGATTTGGGCTTGGAGAAGGAGTAAGAGTAAAATGAGTTCCGCTACTTTCTCTTTGTAACCAGTTTACCACCAGATATCATCCACTATAGCTTTAGATCAGTAAACAGTGCTTCTGACTGATTTTTAATCACTCCTTGTTTGTCTCCCTTCTCCATGATAAAAAAAGGAACACAGGAGTTATGGCTTTACTGTGTTCCTCTCAGATGCAAGAAAAACTGGCCTGGAGCCCTCACAGTAGTTCTAATGAAACTACCGTCAAAAAACAGGGCTTGGGGCTTCCCTGGTGGCGCAGTGGTTGAGAATCTGCCTGCCAATGCAGGGGACACGGGTTCGAGCCCTGGTCTGGGAAGATCCCACATGCCGTGGAGCAACTGGGCCCGTGAGCCACAGCTACTGAGCCTGCGCGTCTGGAGCCTGTGCTCCACAACAGGAGAGGCCGCGACAGTGAGAGGCCCGCACACCGCCATGAAGAGTGGCCCCCGCTCACCGCAACGAAGAGAAAGCCCTCGCACAGAAACGAAGACCCAACACAGCCAAAAATAAATAAATAAATAAATTTACTTTAAAAAAAAAACAGGGCTGGAGGGGCTTCCCTGGTGGGGCAGTGGTTGGGAGCCCGCCTGCCGATGCAGGGGACACGGGTTCGTGCCCCGGTCCGGGAGGATCCCACATGCCACTGAGCGGCTGGGCCCATGAGCCATGGCCACTGAGCCTGCGCATTTGGAGCCTGTGCTCCTCAACGGGAGAGGCCACAACAGTGAGAGGCCCACGTACCGCAAAAAAAAAAAACAAAAAAAAAACAAAAACAACAAAAAAAAAAAAACAGGGCTGGAGTCTCCAAATGATGTTATCTGGTTTTTGATTATCATCAGAGGTATGATGCTAAACTTTCAGTAAATCCCTAAATTAGATGACTACATAATGAAGAAAAACTACCTTAAACCATATTTTAGAAGCCCAAATTCTAGAATACAGAACAGTGAAGAGAAAAAAAAAAAAAGCTAGAGAACAAAAGACCAGGGTTATACTGATGATTCTGCCACTATCTAGTTACATGATTAAAGCAAATATTTTATTTTATGGATTCTGTCCCCTTGAACACATCCACAAAAACACTAAGTCTCCCTAGAATAGTTCAAAAATTAAAAATCCGTTTCTGGTATAACTTTATTTACTACTGAGTTTCTAAATATTAGATATAATGTTATGGCTCTAATTAACACTTATGAGGAAATAAAATAGGAGATAAATTCTTATTTAATAGCAATATTCAGTCAAAGTTCTTATGTTATATATCATAAAAAACTACTTACTTTGCAGTCAAAAGAAAATTAGGGCTAAACAGAAATTTATATTTGCTCTGATCTCTTCCCTCAAGCGGAACTGAAAAATAGCTAAGTGAACAAATCTAAATTATAGCAGTATAACATCACTTAATTGCTCATAATTTGATTTACTCATTCTGTTCCTAAATAGCATAAAACATTGTTTGTTTGTAGTTCACTGAAAATTATTCCAGAGACATCTAAAACCTCTTTAATATTCCTCTCACTATATAAAACTTTTCTAGCATGGTGTCTCATTACCTTGTCCACACTATTTATTCCTGTCTGAACATTCAGCTCCACTCGTTAGAATAAACATCTGCTACAAACATTATTAATGAGATACATATCAAAGGATCCAAGCAAGTTACTAACTACCTGGGGTAATTACACTGTTCCATATAAAATCCATTAGAGCAGTAAATACAGAAGCTCCCTAAACATATTATAAATAGTTTATCCATACAACAGTTATTTCTACAAGTCACCAAGTACATTTGTCAGGACATATAGAGCATGACCACACGTTGAGCACTCAGTTATAACAAAGGCATAGGACATGATTTTTTATGAGGAAAAAAAAAAGACTTAATTTACCTTTCAAATTTATACATTTAGTGAATTGCTTACAAAAAAAATCCTATCAAAGTGCCAGGCACTAAGCAGTAACTTACAATGAATGAGAAGAAAAATTTATTTCAACTTTTATAATTTACTGAAGTAAATTTTAAAACAAAAATATCTTTATATTAAACTTATGTATCCCTACCTTAAGTTCACTTTTACACTTTCTTATAAAGAAAAGATCATTTGAAATGTTAAGATAGTCTTTTTTAAGGAGAATGTATTCAATAACAGTTTGGCAAAAGGGCCAAATCTGCCGACCACCTGTTTTTGTAAATAAAGTTTTATTGGAACACAGTTCTGCTCACTTGTTCTGCTCATTTGTTTATGTGAGAGCAGCAGGGGACAGCTGCTTTTGCACTACAATGGCAGAGTTGAGTAACTGAGTCAGTAAAAATATTTACTATCTGGCCCTAATGGAAAACATTTGCTGAACCATGAATTAGATGAAAAACTTAAAGATGGGGGTTCTATCTTAAGCATTCCTGATCCATTCAGCAGTTGACACAGAGCCCTGGAGGTAAGAAGCTTTCAATATAATTTCTGAATGAATGAAAGAAGGGAATTCCCAGACCAGGGTTCAGGAAGAATGAATCTGTCTATAATTTCCTCCAAGAAGCATTATACAAGTGTATCTCACTTACTTAAATAGAAGTGTTATAAAAAGCTGACTATAAATTACATTTCCATAAATGTCTAAGTGGCTTTTTTTTTTAATTCCTGCAATAATTTTCCTTGTAAGCCAAGTACCACATTTACCTTGTATATTCAGTTTTCCTTAAAGCAGGGATGCTTGTATATGTGTAGGGAATATATATATATACACACATATATGTATATACATATACATAAAATATATATATAAAATACACACACAAGTCAGAAGATAAGTATATGCATGTGTAAATCAGCAGCTATCTTTTACTGAGTGTCTACTGTATGCTAATTGTTTTAAATTACTTTATTTAATCCTTTTACAAACAACTCTATGGGGGTAATGGATCACCCTTATCTTACATAAATCCAAACAAAAGTTCTTTCTTAGGGCCATCTAATTTACTCTGCCCTAGTGTATCACTTTCCTTGAACTATGCTTTTTTTTTTTTTTTGGCTAAATGGTTTACATTTTTGTCTCGAAATTAAATGGGACAAAGAGTTGTGATCTTTTAAAATCTCAAAAATTTCACAACCACCATTAGTGTTTCCATATCTTTCATGTAAAGACATTGGCAGCTTTTCAATTGGACTAACTCATCCAATAAACATTTATTGAATGCTTACCACGTGCCAGGCACTATTCTAGGCACTGGGGACACAGTGATTAAAAAGACAAAAGTCCCAGACCTCATGAGGTTTGCTTTCATTATGATTATCAATTCACTACAAGGCTTTTGCTTGTCTATTACAAATTATTCCCATAGCATTACTTTTTCTTATGGCAAACCTACTCTGAGTTATTTTCTTTTACTTTATTATTTGCATTACAATCGTAGTTACAAAAACATTAATATTAAAATTAAGTTGTATCTGCCCCACTCCATGTCTCTTTATGTATTTTTAAGGTCACCACAAGTTAAATGTAGATGAAGACAGCATGATACAAAAGGTATGATGATCACTTTGACATTAAAAACCTCTAATAAAAATTAAATGCAACCTATATCATCTTCAAAACACCTTTAAAAATTAAAAATGTGAAAAGCAGATCTTAAAGAGATATATCTTCTTTCCCATTTTCATTGCCACATTATTCACAATAGCCAAGATATGAAAACAACCTAAGTATCCACCAAGAAATGAATAAATAGATGAATAGATAAAGAAGATGTGGTATGTATATATATATATGTATATATAGATATATATACACAATGGAATATTATTCAGCCATGAGAAAGAAGGAAATATTGTCACTTGTGACAACAAAGATAGAATTTGAGGGCACTATGCCAGGTGGAATAAGTCAGACAGAAAGACAGATACTGTATGATATCACTTATATGCGGAATCTAAAAAGCTCACAGAAACCGAGACTAGAATGGTGGCTACCAGGGGTTTAAGGGGTGGGGAAAATGGGGAGGTACTGGTCAAAGGGTACAAACTGCCAGTTATAAGACAAATAAGTTCTGAGGATCTAATGCACAACATGGTAATTATAGTTAAAAATACTGTATTACATACTTGAAAATTGCTACAACAACAGATCTTAAATGTTCTCACCACAAAAAAGAAATGTTAATTATGAGAAGTGAAAGAGATGTCAGCTAACACTACAGCAGTAACCACTTTCCAATCAATATATAAGTGCATCAAATCAACAAGTTGTACACCTTAAACTTACATAATGTCATGTCAAATTATATCTCAATAAATCTGGAAAAAACCTAAAGTATACATATATGTGTGTATGTGCATATATATATACATGCACTCCTCATTATTCTAATTATATGTGTGTTTGTATATATAATACATAATTATTCTAAAACATTTTCTTCACTATGAAAAAGTTAATAGGACTTCTATATTAATATCTATATATGTATATATTTGTGCATATATGTGTATATATATATACGTGCAATGTACACATACATTCCTAATAATTAGGAATGTATATATACATTGCACGTATATATATATACACATATATGCATGTACTATATATACATACATGCATATATACACATGCACTCCTAATTATTCTAAAACATTTTCTTCATTACAAAAAAGTTAATAAGAGTTCTATATTAATCTGTTAAAATAATTATTTCAATTATTATAACATTTGCTGAATGAATAAATAATATAGCAAAGCTATAAAAAATGGATTACAAAAGAGAAAGAAAAAGTTTAATGTTATTGAGGAAGCAACTTTACGCTTTAATACTAATAAATATTTTTAAACGTAGGAATATGAAATTTGAAGCTAAGCTTTGCTGTAAGAATACAACAACCTTAAGAGTGTATAAAATTACAAAAAGTATTAGCAAGGATTAAGAGAAAAAGAAAACTATCGAAGGAACAAAATACAGAGTGAATCAGGGAGACTTGGTAATTTTTAGATTATAAACTGATAATACATGTTAATTTTAGTAGTGTCCAACACCATTAAAGACAAGGTGGCAGGCAGCAAACATACCAAAAAGCACAATATTATTAAGAAAAAATACTTCCAGATTTAAATTTGGTATAGATTCATGTCAAACTAACATAACTCTGAAACCAAAAATTTAGCAGAATGAGAGTTATAACTGTAGTACACAGCTAAGAATACTAGCAAAACAAAAACTATACAATATATGAAACATGCTTATTTTGCTGCTCAAGTCACTCCCAGGAGTACAAACCTTCTCTAACAACAAAGCAATATTCTTCAAGCATTCGGGTTATTAGTGTAACTTTTTTGAGAAATCTAACTTACCGCGTACCATCTGCTTTCCAGCTTACTTTATATGGCTTCTGCTCCAAAAGTTTAATATTTTGTTTGTCCATGGAAATAGGCTGTGCTCCAGGGAATCCAGACCTTAAAGAAGAACATTGTATTACTATTATGGCTGGTGTCCATACAAAGCAATACATGTCTTAAACCAAGCTCACCTGAGTCACACGTTTAGCACAATGTTTTCCCTATCATGAGATTAATGTCAATTGGAATAATATCAGCTTTCACAAAAATGCCACCAAAAGGTTATCATTTTCTTGACATTTTAGAACTCAAGTTAACAGGCTCATAATTGCCACTGCAAACTATGACTATCGGGCTAATTTTTAAATATTAATACACATGATCTAAACAGTAAAGCACATACTGTTTACAAGTCTTTGTATATCTACAAGTCTTTTACTTCAGGAAGAAGTTTAAATCTTGCCTTGACTATCTTACATTGCTCTAGACCCCATATTCCTCCATCAGGACACTGCCAGCTTGGCATAACTTTGCAGGGTTGGCAAGTTTCTCCTCAAAAGATGCCCAGAAGTGACAAAACAGGAGAAATTCAGGTCGAGATTAAAGTACACTGGCAAGAGTTTAACAGAACACTAAAACTGATAGCACTTCATCATTTACATTTTTTAGTTAAAATTATTTCTAGTTTATTGATCTGTATGTATACCAGTCAAAAAGTTCTTTATATTAGGAATTTTTAACAATAATCCTGTTTCATCATGTTCCAGCTGTATTACAATTTTCTGCCACAGATAGCAATGATCAACAGAAATGACCATAGACCAAGACCTGAGAGCAACAAGCAGTGAACTCTCTCTTGAATCCTCTCCCATGAAATGTCTGATAAATATCTTCAAGTCAGGGTAGGGGGCAGAACATATTTAAAGCTGATTCTCCCAGGTTTCTGATGACAGAAAAACTGGAAAATGAGGCACATTCAAGTTTCACCTCTTCCCTCTTAATAAAATGATAAGAGCAACTAAAACATTAATCAGCAACAGTGGGACTTCCCTGGTGGCACGGTGGTTAAGAATCCGCCTGCCAATGCAGGGGACACGGGTTCGAGCCCTGATCCCACAAGCCACGGAGCAACTAAGCCCGTGCGTGCATCACAGCTACTGAGCCTGTGCTCTAGAGCCCACAAGCCACAACTACTGAGCCCGCATGCCACAACTTCTGAAGCCCACATGCCTAGAGCCCGTGCTCCGCAACAAGAGAAGCCACAGCAATGAGAAGCCCGCACACCGCAACGAAGAGCCCCCACTCGCTGCAAGTAGAGAGCCTGCGCACAGCAACAAAGACCCAACGCAGCCAAAAAATAATAATAATAAATTTTTTTAATAATAATTTAAAAAATCAGCAACAGTAGAATCAATCCCACAAAACAAATACCAGAAAGTGACAACAGTAATTTTCTATTCCACTAGGAACACATGTGAGTCATCTAATTTTGACTCAAAAGTCTGGTTATTACACTGTTTATCTTGAGAAAAATCTGATAAACTCTTGCTTGACATCTTTTTAAGAACTCTACGTAAACACAGAAACTTCAAGGAGCAAAGAGGCTATGACAGTGTTTGCATTAATGTTAAGTATTGCAGAATAAGAATAAATTTTATTTAAAACTTTAATTAATATTTAAAATGTTTATTACCCTTCCCAGCCACAGAATTGATGACACTTCTGTTGTACCTCTCCTAACTTTGGTTGAGTTGTTACTTGAGTTACACCTTTAACAGTTACGCCTTCCAAAAAAATAGCACCCTGAAAATAAAAGGAAAAGAAAAATACATTAGAGTTCAAATCCACTTACAAAGACCAGACTGAAAGATACATTTATTTTCAGAAATCTGAGCAAATACATGCAACAAATGGTCTGCTACAGGAGGTTCTACAAACTCCCCTGGGATTGTACACTAGTTTTCCTTAATCCAGCATATGATTTTCAATGTACATATACAGGCCATTGTCTATATCATGTTGTCAAAGCATCCATGGGTACTACTCAGTAATCATAACAGCAATAATATCTTACCTACCATTTACTCAGAGCCAGGCAAAGTATCTGGCATTTTACAAACAGTTTCTCTAATCCTTATAACAATCCTGAAAAGTAGATGCATTATATTTATTTCACAAATGACTAAATGAGGCATAAATATTTTATGTAATTTATTCAAGTGGTAAAAACAGAATGTGAACCCAGGTCTATACTATACCATTCACCAATGAGTCTCATTTGGGGAAGGGGGTGAGAAGTTGTGTCACCGATGGAGTTTGGATTTTGAGATAAAAACTTACAATACATACCTTTGTAAACTAGAATAAGAGTATAACAGTAGACAAAGCAGCTAAGCTACAGTCATTGGATGTATCAACATAAAAACTAAATATTACTCATCACTGAATTTTTAATCTAAATTCTTTAACTCGGAACTATATAAAATGTCTTATTGTATTTCACCCATTTCACAGCAAGTATATTTTTAGAATATCACAGAGAAGTGAAGCAGATGGAGAATTTATATATCAAATAATAAAGAACACCCCTGGAAACTTTAAAGACTAAAAAAATAGTCTAGATTCATTTACAATTACTTTGAGACCCATAAGAGGGTTGGCATCAGTCTCAAGAAAAATCTATAAAACAACTCTAGCTGTTAACGTAATTAGGGAATAAAAAATATGGTCTTCAAGCTACAATGATCAACATTCTGGCAAAGATTTGGCAACCTGAACTAGTTGGGAAGGAAAAAAAAAAAAAAAAAAGAACACAATATTTAGTCCACATACATCCCTGTCAAATTCAGAAGAGTCCTAAAGTCAATCCAGCAGACTACTTTTTGCCCCTAATTCTGAATCATATTTTACAGTTATCTAAAATGTCATCTACCTTGTTTTCCTTAAAGAGAGGTTCCATGAGCCAAAGGATCAAAGAATACCATTCCTCTCCTATTACACCATAACCTCTCTTTATCAGCCAATGAAATTCCTGTTTTAGAACCATTTCTACCATTAAATATAACTAAAGAAAGAAAATTTTCAAAGGAAAGCTTAACCAGGTGGATACGTTTTTTTAACATATTTAGTAATTGAGATACTCAGGTAACTTCAATATCCTGATAAAATTACATCTTGTATATACTAATTAAAAAAAGAAAGCATTATCTTTATTCTGAAGGTACTAATAGCACAGAATTTTTTTGAAGTTTTATCAATAACCTTCCCTGTAAACTCAACCTTTTTCATGAACACCCTGCCCTCCATGTCTTAACTAGAAGCTAGCTCTCCAGCAAAAAGACCACTCACTTTTCTCTTAAGCGAAAGCTACTCATTCTTCCACTGCCCAAGTCCCACGGTAGGAGCGTAAACAATTCTCCATTCACCAATGAGTCTCATTTGGGGAAGGGGGTGAGAAGTTGTGTCACCGATGGAGTTTGGATTTTGAGATAAAAACCTACAATACATACCTTTGTAAACTAGAATAAGAGTGTTAACAGTAGACAAAGCAGAAAAGTAGACAAAGTGACCTCTGGTCACTTCCCCACATTCATCAAAACCATCAGTATTTCTCACCATGCTAACTTCTGTCATTATATTGGTAACATTAACATCCAATGAGACAATCTGACCCATCAAACAAACTAAGCTTCACAGTTCTGTAATTTCTTTTTTAATGATCATCTCATCTGTGCTTAACTTGAACAACCTTGCTCCATGGCCATATCATCCTCATTCCAGACTGCTCCACCTTTTGATTCATCAACTCAACTTACATTCATTGGGTACCCACAACATTCTAAACCAATATGCTCCTCTGACCTCTTTCATTAAACAGCTTCACTCTTTTACTCTCACTAAGCTCACTTTTCAATTTCACCAAGACTAACAATCCTTCACTCCTCCCTTTCCAGTCTAACAGCTCCCCCATCCTGACCTTACTTCCTATTCAACCTAGATCCTATCACTGATTACTTCAGTTACCCTTCACCTGATATCCTCGGTACTCTTTACCCTCTGATCCTTCCATCACACCCATACTAAATATAGCCGACCTTGTATCAACCCACCATTAATCTCCACTTCCACACACAGGCAGCTGAAATTTACTGAGGAAAAATCACAATCTCAGGGCTAAGGATGAGATTCCCCTCCTCTTGCTGAAGACCTATTTCTCTATCTGCTCTTGAACTTCATTCCCTTTAATCTCCTCAGAAATTGCTCTATCATTAATTCCTCTATCATTTCATTTACTTTCAACTTCATTGATTCCACTAGCTCCTTATCCTCAAGTAATAGATATGCTTGAGTTTATTCCATACTAAAAAGCCTTTTCTGAATATGCCTGCATCAAGCAATCACCCTTAGTTACCCTTTTTGCTCATAACCAAACTACCTGAATAGTCTGTACCAGCGTGCAGATAAGAGTTAACACAATAGGGCTGCTTGCAAGGTTGGCCCCTGGATGGCATCTGGGAACATGACTCCCAGTGTTCTCAGTCAGCTGATAAGGCTGGTTCATCACACCTAAACTATTTGTACAGACAACAGTTTACACTGAACAAATGTTTCCCTTCTGGGATTCTGGAATATTGATACACGCTAGGCACAAGCTGCCTACATGACCAACCATGAATAAAAACCTTGGGCACTGAGACTCTAACGAGCTTTCCGAAACAGAAACATCACACATGCGCTGACGCATTTCCATTGCTGTGGGAAGAGTGAGCTCTGTATGACCCCTCGTGGGAAGGAGAGAGCACAAGGAAGCCTGCACATGGACTCCTCGAAACTCCACTTGTCTTTTTCCCTTATGATCCAGCAGGATATCCTTAGTACACTGCTGCATTAAATCTTAGCTGTGAGTACAACTATATGCTGAGTCCTAGAGAATCTCCAAAAGCAGAGGTGGTACTGAGGACCCCTAACACAACTGTCTCCTTTTTCTCACCTCCCATCAGCTGCTTAAAATCACTAGTCTGACCTGGCCCTGCTGTACCACAGAAAATTATCCTCAGATGGACACTTCATATCCTTACTGTATTTGTCCCCTCTATGACTTTTCATACTATTAAATCACCCATATAGATCACTATAAAACTCTAAACTATTTTTCATATTTCTTTGTCTTTTTGTGCTACATCCAGGAAGAATTTCTTAGCTAGATCTTCCAGCTTGATAATTTCCTCCACAGCTAACTTCAGTCTGCTATCCAACCCACCTACTGACATTTTTCTTTATTATTATCATTTCTAAGGTCTCTAACTGGTTCTTCTTCATAATAGTTTGCCATTATTTTATGGATTGATATCCTCTCGTCTTCTAAAGAAATGTTCTGTTGGCTTTTTATAAGCTGTTCTCTTCAGTGCAAGCTAAAAAGAATGAGGTAGTTCTGTATGTACTAGGAAAAGAGAAAACTTCACTTCTTACCCTACATACTTCTAGACGTTCACATTTTTATTTTACAAAGAAAATTGATCTGTATGTCACTTGTGTACACTTTTAAAGAGACAGATAGGTAAGTAATTGCGGAGAAATTCTTTTAAGATAACAAAAATGCCCGTGGTAGGGTAAAAGTTGAAGGATTATTTGTTTTCAAATTTTCTTTAATGTCAGTATATTATTTTTATAAGTAAAAACATATTTAATAATTTTAGTATTTACTAATTATGATTTGAAAAGAGGAGAAACCTACCAAAATGCATAAGGCTTCAGAATTTTCTTTTTTCATAACTCTACCTTTGGAAGTATAAGCTCAAATATTCTTGAAAATTACCATCGCATTGTCAGTCAGAAATCAAATCTAACTGCTTTCTCCAAAAACAAAGAAGGTAAGCATTCTGCTTTTGGCAATGGCAGACTAGTTTATTTAGACAAATTTTGCAGCCATGAGAAATGCTAGTCAAAAATGTTAAAAGCACCTGTTTTAAGATATCAGAGAATTAGAAAGGCAGTAAGGACCTGAAGGGCCAAGAACTCAGAAGGAAGGGAAGCCCTGAGAGATGAGACAGACATCTGGCATAGCTTTTCTCCTCTAGGATTTTCCTCTAAAGGCACTGTTTCCAAAATGGTAGCTGAGAGGCTACAAAACTGAACAGAACTTTCAGCATTTATCACAAGAATGGGAAAACAAAAATTGGAGTACCAGGTCACCAAGGAGAGGGGTCCTGCTTAATGCTCCAGGCTTTCAGTTAGAATTCCCAAGGGACCACACTCCAGAATTGGGGTGAATCAAAAACAGACCAGCCTCCCAAAACTAAAGCCTAGCTTCTCAACAATTCAATTATTGACTGAGTTAAGATGTTCTACTCCTAATCCTGTGTAGGAGCAAAAGTAAATCTTCTCTGAAGGAAGAAAACAGGATGCAGAACCTCAAATTATTTCCACAATTTTTCATACATAACGTCTAGTAAGCAGAAATACCCAGGTATTAAAAAAAAAAAAAACCTACAATTGACTAGAAATCAAATGAATACAAGAAGAAAAACTAAAAAAAGGATCCAGAGGGTATCCACATACTAGAGTTATCTGACATAGGCTTTAAAATAGGCTTAATAGGGAGTTCCCTGGCAGTCCAGTGGTTAGGATTCGGCGTTTTCACTGCCATGGCCCAGGTTCAATCTCTGGTCAGGGAACTAAGATCCCACAAGCCGCATGGCCAAAAAAATTAAAAATAAAACAAAATAAAATAAAATAGCCTTAATAAATTCAAAAACTTAAATGACAAGATGCAGAATTCCAGCAGAGAACTGAAAGTTACTTTAATACTCAAACTGAAATTCCAGAAGTGAAAGTAAAATAACTGAAATTAAGTACTCAATGGATGAATTTAACAGCAGCATAGACAAAGCTACAGAGAGAATTAATACACTGGAAGATAGGTCAGAAAAAAAAATAACCAGACTGAAAAAATGAAACAAAAAAGTGGAGAATATAGAAAAGAACATAGGAGACATTTTTTAAAATAATAAAATTTAAAAGGTCTATTGAGTAGAAGGAGAAAGAATGAATTTAAAACAATATTTGAAGAGATAATGGTCAAGAATTGTCTAAAACTGATTAAAAAATCCAATCATAGATTCAAGAATCACTGTAAGTAGGAAGCAGGAAAAATACAAAGAAAACCACAGGTAGAAACATCAGAGTAAAACTGCTGAAAATCAAAACCAAAAGAAATTCTCTTCAAATAAGTAACTTCTCAACAGAAATGAATTATGGAATAATATCTTCAACATACCAACCCAGAATTCTAGTATCTAGATTTTGAAGAACAACTGTTCTTTAAATTAAGGGGTATATAAAGACATTTTCACACAAATGCTGAAAGAATGTGTCACAGCAGATCCACATTAAAGAAAATACTGAAGAGAGTGCTTCAGTTAGAAGGAAAACTATGCAAATGGAACCACAAAAATACACATAGAAATGAAGAGCACCAGAAAGGATAAATATGTGGGTATATCTAATGAATATTAACCATATAATAATGATGATGATGATGATGATGATGATGATGATGTCGTCTTATGGGATTTAAAGTATAGAGAGAATTAAAACACACAATACCAAAAGGGCAGTAAGAGATGAATGGACTCAAAAGTTCTTGGATTCTTGCATTATCTAAAAAGTGGCAAAAGTACTAACATTTACCAAACTTCAACAGTCAAAGATGCATACTGAAATCTTGGGTAACCACTAAAAAAACAGTAATGTATAACAAGCATGGGTTGGGGTGACAGAAGAATAAAAATAATTAAGCATAAAAAAGGCAAGGGGACTTCCCTGGTGGTACAGTGGTTAAGAATCTGCCTGCCAATGCAGGGGACACGGGTTCAATCCCTGGTCCAGAAGATCCCACATGCCGCCGAGCAACTAAGCCCGTGCGCCACAACTACTGAGCCTGAGCTCTAGAGCCTGCGAGCCACAACTACTGAAGCTCGTGTGCCTAGAGCCCGTGTTCCGCAACAAGAGAAGCCACCACAATAAGAGGCCTGCGCACAGCAATGAAGACCAATGACGAAGACCCAATGCAGCCAAATATTAATTAATTAAATTTTTTTTAAGGCAAGAAAGGAAGATAAAAAGGACCATACCGTAAGTGGGATAAACAAAATCAAACAAAAAAAAATAGTGAGATAGTAAGTTTAAATTATATCAGTAAAATAAATGTACATAGACTAAATATTCCAATAAGGCAAAAACTGATGACTAGGTAAACAAAACCCAGCAACATGATGCTTATAAGAGTCATACCTTAAATAAAGGATTAATAAAGGCTGAATGTAAAAAGATAGATATATAAGGTCTTCCATACAAACACTATCCAAAAGAACACTTGTACTACCATATAAATATCAGATATTTTACAATGCTAAAAGTTAAGACACTGTAAAGATAAACTAATCTTTTATACATGTTTGTATAAACCAAATATCACCTCAAAATATTTAAAGCAAAATCTGACAGAACTACAAGGAGAAATAGGTAAATCCACAATCACAGTGGGGAATTTTTAAACACTCCTCTTAGTAACTGACAAAATCAGGAGAAACTAGGTTTGGGATTTTATTTTATATGTCATTTATTCCCCTAAAGAAACATGCTCATCTTAGCTAGTTTCCTCTTAATGCTGCTGGAGCTCATTTGCAATTATAGGGATTTAATGGTGCTTAAGTTTATAAAATAAATGGCATTTTTAAGATACTTTCTGATGGCAAAGAAAAATAAATGCTGCAAACTTGACCCTATTTTGTAAAAATAGTAACTGTGTGTTTTAAACTCTTTTACACATTCAAATACTAGATCATAATTCAAAAACACATTAAGCATATGCTCATATTAATGTTATTCTTAAAAAATACAGTTGAATTCCCTCACAGAAGTGATAAGAGGGTAATCATCTATATGTCATATTATGCTATTAGACTTTCTTTAGAATGTGATTCTTATTTTTCTAGGTATGTGATTCAGTAATTTCAGATATCTAAGTCCAGAAAATGAGTTAGAATAAAAAACTAAGTTATTTTTGAAATTATTTGTGTTTCAAAACAACTTACACTTTCAGTAGCTGCTGAGTCTTGAAGTTTGAAATGTGTAAATACATATTAAAACAATGTTTTTCAAACAAGAGACTTTTTTTTAAGCCCTAAATAACGGTATTTTATTATTTACATAAAACAAGGCATTTTCTTCCTTGCCTGTCAATCAATGCCTACTAATAAATGAGTTGTGGGATTTACTGCTCAACCATGATATCCCACACACCTTAATTATTAACTTTATTAACAATTAATTACTGACACACTTTCCCTGACTTTACCCTTTGGCCTACACCATCTACTTGTGTATGTACAAGTACAACCAGCAATCTTCTTCTCAACATCTCTCCTGTCCTCCCGAGAAAAGAAGGTAATGCTTAATGTTTTTTCTTAGGCCTTTTATTTCTAGAAGATTAACAGGAGTTTGCTATAGAAGAAATAAGAATCTTCTGAGTTCAACTTTACAGAAAAATATGAAAACACCACCCACGGAAAGGAGAATTTATATGCAAAGTTATTTTAACTATGGGAAAACTTTGTAAAGCATCAGTAAAAATTTTCACTCCATATTTAGTTGGAATCTCACAATACTTTGCAAAGAAACAATAAATTCTCAGTCTAACATCTAAGAGTTCTTTGGTTTACCTAAGAAACAAAAACAGGAAGAATTTATATAACTGAAATTTTTCTTGTAGAAAAGGCAAAGATCCATGGCTATCAAGTCTTTGGAAATAACCAGAATGAAATAATCTAACAAATCTAGCTAAACAAACATAGCTAACATTCCATTTGCATAAGTCTCAATGAAGCTGTAGAAGAAAAGGTAAAGACTATAACAGTATTTTTAAACATTACCAGTTTTAAACGTTCTTTTCTCCTTTTGCCAAAGGAGGCACTCGACCCAGGTTCTGATTCCTTTTTTCCATCCTCGTCCTCATCTTCATCTTCATCATCCTCAAAACACCAATCTGGCAATAGAGGTGGGGGTGGTGCTTCCTCTATATCACCATAGCGACGAAAAAGTTCTTTCAAATAATCACCCTTATAAATTCCCGGTGGTCTGGCTTGAGCAAAAGTAGCAACTGCTGCTTCAATACTATGGAAAATAAACACCATGCAATTTCCTCACTACTCTCCATTTATGCAGATTTATCACAATTCACTTGTTACATTTAAGGCTATTATACAAAGCATAATAGAGGTTTTCTAAAATGGACCAATCACAGTCCCCACGCTCAAGGCATTCAATCTATTAAGAGACAAATTCATTCTGAAACATTTTTAACATAAGTACATGGGAATTTCCTGAACTCTAGAGGTAAACTGCAATGAGTGTATAGATGAGATGGGGTAGAGTCTGTAAGGAATTTAAGTAAACCCTTGAAGTTTGAGGTCTGACTCTCAGCGAAAACATCAAAGAAATGTGAATAGCAATATGAAAAGAGAGTAAAAGCATGCTGGTTCTTCAGGAACTTTCAACACACCCAGGCATTAAGAGTACAGGTCATCAGAGAGAGGCTAAGCATAGGCTGAGTCTGACATAGGAGTCTGTATCGTGTAGCATTACTGTGTAGAGCATCTGAAAGGCCAGAAAGGCAGAGCTAGACGTGCATGCAGTAGAGAACCCCCAAGGTTGAATGAACAAGAAAATATACAATCACATGTGTGCTTCAGCTGATTATAATCAGAGAAGGATCTACTGCATGAAAGGCTTTGTAAACAAAAGTGAAGACCTTCAAAGTAAATGAGGAAATTCAGTTAGTAATATCGCATTCTCTAATGTCTTAGAATCTAAAAAGACACTTTACAAATAACAGCTGCTCATAAAGACATGCTTATTGGTTTAAACAGAGTAACTCTGTCCCCAAAAATACCTTTTATGTATAGCATTTAAGTTTTTCCTAGTACTCAATAGGTATTTTTAAAAGGTACTATTAAAAATGAAAAGAAAAAAAAATAGTAACCTCCAAGGTGAAAACATACACAAAATATTGGGAGAACTTGTCTCTGATAATTCTGTAAGATGTGAAAAAAAATCCGGAAAAGAAAATACATAGTATACGGGATCCATAAGCACTCAAAGTGCTACTTAGTAGAAAACACCAGGTAATGAATGGTGTTCGAAAGATTAACCAAAGCTAAAATGAAAACCACTTGAATCAATCATATTACTCATGACTTCACCAAAAACCTGGCAATATAAAATGCTAAAATTGAAAAATCAATAAAAAATTTTTATCAATTACTAAATATGTATTCTTCCATTATAACATGAAACAAATACCTCCAATCCATTTTCTCCACCAAGAAGGCACATATGAGGAAACCAGTGCGATTGAAACCATGGGTACAATGAACACCTAGAAAATAAAACAATTTTGATTTAATAAATCACTTCAGAGGCTACGTTTTACTTTAAAACCCCAACCTGCAATCAAAACTTTTCAATCATTTTATAAAATAACTACATTTTTAAAGCTTGGCCTTCTTTTGTAACTATTAAACCTGTCAGCTTAAATTGCTTAGAAAATAACATAGCACTAGCTATAAGTTTAAATATAACATATACTGATTTATTGGTTACAACTGTTTCTAAGGTCTAAAGTTTTATCTTAAAATTAAAAGATTCCAAGCATTTTAAATAAGGAGGTATTTCATCAAACACACAACTCTAAAGAACATAGGCGCACGCACACACACGCAGGCATGCACACGTGCACGCGGGACACTTCACTAGATACGGAAAATAACAAACTGATGTATACACAGTACAATAAAAACAAAGTTCTCTAGAAACCAACTGACTGTATCTTTACATTAGCTTGTAATCTTCCAAAATGAACTTTTAGAAGAAAAACCTGCTGAGAAAAAGACATTTATTTTTGTTAAGCTTTTTTTCAGGACATATTCAAGATCAGTGTGGTCCTGCCTCTATATTCTGAAAAGCTGCAAATGAGTTTCATAAATTCTAAAACGGACTGCATTTTCAAGTCATTTTAACTACTTTGAAAAAGTAATAAAAACAGCTTGGTGTACATTATTAAATGATCACGCTGTAGAAAACCCACTTCAATGGCAGCTCAACATAAAGTAGAGACGGAGCATCAATGAAGCAAGAAAACTAGTAAGGAAGCCTTCCCAGTAATTTATATGTGAGAAGGATCTGAATGACAAGGGTTATGGTGATGGGAATAACAGGGAGAGGTAGATGGAAGAAACATTTAAGGTAGAATGTGCAATCTACCTTAAATGTGAATTTTAAGGGTGAATAACTGTCAACACTGAGAGTATGGTTTCTGACTTGGGTGACTATTTGAGCAATGGCCCCATTTACCAGGTAAGGAAGTACAGGAGTTTACATCTTTCGGGCAAGGCAATGAGTACAGCTGGACACGCTGAGTTTAAGGTTCTTATGAGACTTACAAATATTTGGAAATAAGGGTAAAGAGCTTCACAGAGAGATCTAGCTAGAGTTGTGGATTCAAGAATAATCAGCATATAGTCACTACAGAAGCAGTCTGTGGTGTGGGCAAAATCACTGGTGGGCAAAATCACTGAGAATGGGTAAGTATCAACAGAACAAGAGAAGATAATTAAGGATGGAATCTGAGGAAAACTAACCTTTCAAGAATAAGATGGCAGATGGAAGGGCATAAAAAAAGACTAAGAATGAACAATCATGGGGTCAAGAAAACAAAGAGAGCATGAACATTGGGTCACGTTCACCAGGAAAAGAGGAAGTTCCAAGACAGGAGTGTTCAACTGTTTAAATGTCACAAAATGATTAGAAATGAAAGTCACTATTTGTTTAAGACTGCAGAGGGAGGACTCCAGATCACAATGATGTGAATAAAAATAAATGGATTCAAGTATCAATCTCTTGGAAAGTTGACTGGGAAGGAGAAGGGGAATATAAAACAGAAAGGTGTGGGGTTTTTTTGGAGGGATGGGTAATATTTTAATATAAGAGGCTTGGGTATATTTACAGGCTGAGAAGGACCTGGTTAAATCACAGAGACTGAAATAGAGAACAGTGATATAACTGAAATGAAATTTCTGAAAAGAGATAAAAAATAAAGAGATCAGCCTTGAACAGAAAGTTACCCCTTAGAAATAATTGCTATAATCGTGAAACTCTATAAATTCATCATCTCCAGTGCTTTAAGAAAACGTGCCTCAAAAGTTACACAAAGATGTCAACTGTAAATAGACTTTTTTATTCAACATATATCTTAACCCAACATGTAAATTTACTTTCTACTTTATATTTGAGACTAATTTAAGCAACAAATACTCTAAAAATGTTTCTTATCTACACCACTACTATTTTTGCATCTAATTTTTACTCTAGCAAGATTAAATATTTTTATGAATAGGAAATGTAAGAATAATTGCCAATTAAGTGATTAAGTCATGTGATGATATGCAATTTAAGAAAGTACCAGTGCTCATTATTCAACATAGTTTTAGAAGTTTTAGCCGCAGCAATCAGAGAAGAAAAAGAAATAAAAGGAATCCAAATTGGAAAAGAAGTAAAGCTGTCACTGTTTGCAGATGACATGATACTATAATACACAGAGAATCCTAAAGATGCTACCAGAAAACTACTAGATCTAATCAATGAATTTGGTAAAGTAGCAGGATACAAAATTAATGCACAGAAATCACTTGCATTCCTACACACTAACAATGAAAAATCTGAAAGAGAAATTAAGGAAACACTCCCATTTACCATTGCAACAAAAAAGAATAAAATACC
>NC_041223.1:69878574-69924363 GCF_002837175.3 Physeter macrocephalus | reverse complement strand
GAATAAAATACCTAGGAATAAACCTACCTAAGGAGACAAAAGACCTGTCTGCAGAAAACTATAAGACACTGATGAAAGAAATTAAAGAGGATACAAAGAAATGGAGAGATATACCATGTTTTTGGATTGGAAGAATCAACATTGTGAAAATGACTATACTACCCAAAGCAATCTACAGATTCAATGCAATCCCTTTCAAACTACCAATGGCATTTTTCACAGAACTAGAACAAAAAATTTCACAATTTGTGTGGAAACACAAAAGACCCCGAATAGCCAAAGCAATCTTGAGAAAGTAAAACAGATCTGGAGGAATCAGGTTCTCTGACTTCAGACTATATTACAAAGCTACAGTAATCAAGACAGTATGGTACTGGCACAAAAACAGAAATATAGATCAACAGATCAGGATAGAAAACCCAGAGATAAACCCATGCCCATATGGTCACCTGATCTTTGATAAAGTAGGCAAGAATATACAATGGGCCACAACTACTGAGCCCATGAGCCACAACTACTGAAGCCCACACACCTAGAGCCCATGTTCCACAACAAGAGAAGCCACTGCAATGAGAGGCCCACGCACCGCAACAGAGTCGCCCCTGCTCTCTGCAATTAGAGAAAGCCCACATGCAGCAACAAAGACCCAACACAGCCAAAAACAAATCAATCAATTAATTTAAAAAAAGAACTTATTATGTGCCAAGTTATTTTAAATATTTTTATTTAATCAAAAGAAATGTTTTTTACCAAAATACACGTGTGCTACTCATGATAATATATATTCACAAATCTGGCCCATGCATTTATAACTAGAAACAACTAAAGTAATTAGAGGCATTAGTTAAGCTACACATCTCTTATACGTAGTCCACCATTTACCAAGAAATCAGCCATTTCTCTTTTAACACAAAACAGACTTTTTTATTTCTCCAGTCCACAAAATTCTTATCCTCAAGTTATTTCTGTACATGCAAACAAATGCACTATAGCTCCATAATCTCTTATCTGTAATTATAATTTCAAAAAAGCTCTAAAAAAGTTAAGATTTTTGGTAGATTATTTGGGGACAAAACCTGACCTGAACTGATATAACGTTATTTATAGTCTATTTTTCTCACTTAGTGTGAATGAATATTCTTATATTTAACTGCAGAAATGCTCTCTACACCCAGATTATCTCTAATACTATTTTCCACTTACAGGAACCAGGCTCCTTAGAGAAAAAACTGGTTCCAGGTCTGGAAAACACGTTGTACCAGAAAACAAGGAAACCATCAAAGACTGATAGGGTGCTATCAAAAGGATACAGATATCAACCTGAAGGGGCTCCCACTGGCCTAGGATGGAGCAATTTGGGCATAAGAATAAATACTGACTGCAACTGATTTAAATACATCAACTATATAAAAATTCATGAGTTCATACAGATACTCCAAGAAAAAAAAGTAATCAGTCACCACTGGAAATTGGTAAGATACCAATTCATTATTCTGGAAATTAAGAAATAAGAGAATCAGATGCTTAACTTGCCTTTCCATTACAAACTGCATTTCAGGATAATAATCAAATTGTTGAGAATAGTTCTTTACTAAAGAAGAATTCCAGCTAATCCATGAAGAAATGAGAGAGAATCAGAAAAAAATCACTGTTTTCCAACCCCTAATGAAATACTGGATGAAGGCAACAACCATCAATGCATAATAAAATCATTAGGTAAAAGACAGATGAAAAAGTCTGTAACAGAGGAAACAAGATGGTGCCACCAGAACCCACTTAATCATCTTCGTACCCCTAAAAGCGGGACCACCAGACATTATGTGCTTCCTGATGTGGTGCGAAAGGAACCATACAACGCCAACTATGAAGTATGCTTGCCAAAATATATAAGTACGCCTCTCGATTTAACTACCAGTTTACAGGACATACAGAAGACAAAGGAAAAAGTTAACTAATACTATGAGGAAGCACTCAGGTAGACCCAGATAATGGAATATTTTATAGGACAAATGACGTGGTTTCTCCAGCAAACTGATAGCATTAAAAAAGAGAGCGAATCAGAGAGATTTAAGAGACATAACAACAAAATGCAACATGTGGACACTATTGGAAACTGGTTTGAAAATCTAACTTAAAAGGCATTTTTTCTATAATTGAGGAAACCTGAAAATGGACTAGGCTTTAGATGACCTTAAGGAATTTCTCATTCTTCCGTTTGGTACAACTGCATGGTGATTATATAAAAACCAAAAATCCTTATCAGTTAGACATGCATACTGAAACACTTTAAGTGAAATGACATGGTATCTGTGATATGCTTTAAAATACTCAGAAAAAAATCTGTTAGGGGGAGGAGAGGAAAAATGAAAAACAAAACAAAACAGCAAAATGATAATTATTGAAGCTGAATGATGGATACATGAGGTGTCATTTCACTATTCTCCCTATTTTTGGTATGACTGAAAATTTCTACAATAAAGAAAAATTCGGGGGTACTATCTCCAGGGGAGGTAACATATGGTAAGAATTGGAAACATATGACCCCCACGCGTTTCAGATAAGGGATTATGAAGCTGTAGTTCTTCCTAAACATCAGAAAACATCTAGGCTTCTGTGTTTCAAGAACTTTTCATTTCCACTAAGTATTATCCCACAACCAGGCTAACTGCATGAACTGACAGTAAAATGATGATTTAAAAAAAAGAGTACTTTGAAAATAAACCTGAGTCTAACTTTTGTCATGTCACAAATGTCTACTGTTGATCACAAGTATGCTTCAGCAAGACTGTGTGCAAGGCTGATGAAAATTCCATCTCTGATACTAAAACAATTAAAATATTGTAAAAGCAGACCAATATTTTCTGAGTCTAAGAACACAAACTTGATTCTTTATTCTTTTTGTTTGAAAAGGTGTTACCAGCAACCAGCTCTAAGACCAGCTTCTGTTGTTGTCTTCAGAGTATTACAATAAATAACTGCCACTACAATGCTCCAAAACTGGACAGGCCCAAAGCAAATGTTTCCACTTCAATCCTCATGAAGAGAACCCCTACCAGTGATATAAAACAAATAATATATAGTAACATATAATATATTGTAGCACAGTTCTATAATTTTTTTTTATAACCCATAAAACACTCAATTTAAAAAATTTCCCCATCAGTTCTTCTAAGAATACAACCGGACAATTTATAACAAGGGTTGACTTGGGAGTATTAATCTTCCTGAAATCAGGATATCTGATTCCAGATGTTAAGTGTTCTTGAAGTTCTTCTTGAATTCTTCTTTACCCCTACAATGGCTTCTCTCGAATGAAAAAAGTTGTTTTTAATTGTTCAAATAAAGGCCTCAATGCTATTTTAAGCTGTATTATGTTCTAGCTGTATCCTAAATATGTATTTGTTACATATATTCATGTGAATGTGTAAATATATACACATATACATATCACAATACCATGTCATATAGTCCCATATTATTGTTCTTCTGTTAAATAAATTGCATATACTGTACAATATAAATGATCTGCTTCTATCAGAGGTGTAAGCTGTTTCCAGTTTTTTAATTACAAATGAAGATGTGATTAAATTTATTTCTCATAAATCTTTATGTCCATCTCTGACTACTTCCTTTAAATAAATTCTTAAATGTGGCCTTGACAAGTCAAAGTGTGTGAACACTTTTAAGAATCTTGAGAAATATCACCAAATTGGCCCTCCAGAAGGGGTGTACCAATTAACACTCAAATTAATAATGTATAAGTACATCCATTTTATCCAAAGCTTGACATTATGATTCTTTTTTAATCTTTGCCAATTTGATGGGGGAAGGTAACGACATATATTTTAATTTGTATCTCTTGTTAACAAGGGAGAATGAAAATTTTTTTCATGTTTCTTGGCTATTTGTAATTCATTTCTTGTAAATTTCATTTTCATTGTTTTCCATATTTTTCTATGGAGGAATGCCTCTTTTGCCTGTTGGATTATAAAATATTTTTGTACATAAGAATATTAACTTTTATCTGTCATATATGCTTCAAATATTGCTCCCAATTTGTCAAATATCTTTTTGCTCTATTTCTGTTGTGTTTTATAATACAGAATTTATTTTTCATTTTTATGTGGTCACTCTAGAAACCAGTGTAGCAAGTAATTAGAGATTTGGACTTTGAAGTAAGAAACCGGATTACAAACCTGGCTTAACCACTTATCAGATGTGTTACCATGGAAAAACTATACTTAATTTCTCTGAGATTCAGTTTTCTTATCTGTAAAATACGGATACTGCCACATACTACACAGAGTTGTTATGAGGATTACATTCATTCATTCAGAGTTTCCCACCAAGTCTGCCAGGCAAATAATAAGCATTCATTAATTCCAGCTGTTACTATTACCATGAATAGACATTTTAATTTTTGACAGCAGTTTTCAAATTTAAGCGTACATAAAAATCACCTAAGACCCTTGTTTTAAAAACAATTAGATCCCTAGGCTTCATTCCCAGAGGTTTTGATCATACAAGTCCAGTACGGGGCCCTAAAGCATGCACTTCTAATAAGCATCCTCAGGTGATTCCGATGCAGGCGGTCCAGGAACACGGCTTAAAAAATACCTGTTTATGGATTCTGCCTTTGATGATAAACTTGGAATACCCTTTCTTACCTCAGAGTTAAGTAAGTACTGACCTATATTTCTCCTATATTATTATGGGTCCTTTCAAAAATATCTGATCCACCTAAAATATATTTTATGATACAGTTGGCTAATTGTCTCATAACCATTTGTTGAATAATCACACCTTCCCTCTCTGATGTGAAAAACATCTCTACCACTAGGAAACCACTGTAGTTTCCATTGCTTTACCATATGCTTGGATAACTGGTAAGGAAAATCCCCTTGTTACTTCTGTCTTTCAAAATTTTCTTGCTCATAATTTCACCTGTTTGATCTTCCAAACAATTGTTTTCTGTGCTCAATAAATACTGACTTAATTGAGGCAGTGGACTTTACAAATAGAAATTAACTTCATAGTAATTTTTCCAAAGTCTCATTGGGATTTTGCTTGGAATTACATTAAAAATTGGAAATTAATTTGGAAATAATGAATCTCCATTTCTTCAAGTCTTTTAACATCCAAGTACAATTTTCTTAATTAAGAACTCCTACATTTCTTAATAACTTTATTCCTGGGTGTTTTGTACTTTACAGAAGACAGTAGTTTAGAGTGTGAACTCTAAACTTTACTTAGGATCTTATCTAAGCTGTAACCCTTAGATCTTATCTTAGGAACTGATCTAAGCTGTAACCCTCACTAGTTATGTGAATGACCTTAAGTCACTTAACCTTCCCAAGCCTCAGTTTCTTATCACAAAATGGGGGGTGACAATAACATCTACCTAATAGTATTGAGAAGAAAATGAGAAAATGTATGTAAAATGATTTACAGAGTGACTAGCAGAGAGAAATGTTCAATAAATGTTAGCCAATATTATTAATAGTAAGATTAATGAGACTATTCTCTAACTATATTTTCTAACTAGTTATTGCTTGTTCGCAGGAAAGTTGCTGATGTTTTCCTATTTATCTGTGTCCAAATATATCCCCTGAACTTTCCTACTATTCCTAAAATTTTTTCAGTTAATTCTCTGAATGGGGAAAATAGTAGCTGCTTAAATTTTTAAAAAAGAAGAATTCACAAAAGAAAATATATGAACAACAAAAGCTTTTAAATATTACCAAAAAAATGAAAAGGCAAATGAATTGGAAAAAATTTCCAATAGTACATATAAGAAGTTAATTTATGGCATCTAACTATCAGGCAAAAAAATTATTCAACATACTGTGCTGAAACAAATGACTGACTATATAGAAAACATTTAGATTGGATCCTCAATTCAAACCATATGCCAATATAAATACCAGAAGGAACAAAGAACCAAAACTAAAAATCATAAACCTTAAAAATTCTAGAAGACCACTCCTGGCAACATTTTTCATAATAGCAAAAAGAACTGAAAATAACCCTAATGTCACTTTAAGTAATTATCATTTCAAGAAAATTTACTCATTTGTTACATTTATGTTTATTGGCTTCCTTGCCCCGCTTCCCCAACCCCCTTTTTTCTGTTTTCTCCCTGAGCTGTTCCAAGAGCCTGTACCTAGCAAAGAATAGCAATCAATAAATATCTGCTGAAATAACAGTCCATCAATAGGAAAGTGGATAAAGTATAATACATTCATATAATGGAATACTACACAGCAGCAAATAAACAACAGTTACATACATCACCATGGATCACTCCCAGAAACACAATATCGAGTGAAAAAAGAAAGGTTCAGAATGACACATACAATATAAAATTCAAAGTTATAAAAAATAAATATACATATAGTGTTTAAGTTTAAGATACAGTTTCCCAACAGTACAAGTGAAGAGGGGCAATTAGGGCTTTATCATGAAAAATTTATAAATTACAAAAATACATTTATTGTGGGACTTCCCTAGTGGCACAGTGCCCAATGCAGGGGATACGGGTTCGATCCCTGGTTCAGGAGGATCCCACATGCCGTGGAGCAACGAAGCCCATGCGCTGCAACTACTGAGTCTGCGCTCTAGAGCCCGCGAGCCACAACTACTGAGCCCGTGTGTCACAACTACTGAAGCTCGCGTGCCTAGAGCCCGTGCTCTGCAACAAGAGAAGCCACCACAATGAGAAGCCCGCACACCGCAGTGAAGTGTAGCCCCTGCTCGCTGCAACCAGAAAAAGCCCACGCGCAGCAACAAAGACCCAATGCAGCCAAAAATAATGAACAAAGAAAACAAATTAATTTTTAAAAAAGAACATTTTAAAAATTCTTTAAAAAAACACATTTAGGGCTTCCCTGGTGGCGCAGTGGTTGAGAGTCCGCCTGCCGATGCAGGGGACACGGGTTCATGTCCCGGTCCAGGAGGATCCCACATGCCGCGGAGCGGCCCGTGAGCCATGGCCGCTGACCCTGCGCGTCCGGAGCCTGTGCTCCGCAACGGGAGAGGCCACAACAGTGAGACGCCCGCATACCGCAAAAATATATATATATATATATATACACATTTATTTTATAGTTCACAAAAGTTAGTCTACTACTTTAGTAAACGCTTCTTGGTGATGACTTAAAAAAGAAAAAAAAAACTTCCATATCAACTCACTTGTAAAAAAAGAAAATGGAAACCCAATCACAAAAGAAAATATTCAACATTGGTAAAGTGAAGCCAAACATACCTATAAGTTCAGGCGGGTTTCTTTCATTAAACCGCTCACATAGACGAATAAATGTCTCGGTATTCTCCGTTGTAGGGCACTCGCCATGTCTAGTAATACAGAATCATTTTTTTTTAAGAAGAGATTACAAATTTCAGCAGAAGGTTTAAATATTAAGGAATCTTAATACATGACTTACCCTTTACACTGAAGTTTTATATATTTGATTCCTTCTTTTTCTATGTCATTTCTGTCATAGAATCTTGAAGTATTTGTCAGGTCCACCAACAAGCCCATTTTAACCTTAAAAAAGAAAGAAAGAAAAAAGGACAGATTTACTGGTAACTGAATTTGTACCAAATCAAACTGACTAAATGGCAGTATTCCAGGCCAGTTCATTCAACTACACTAAGGGAGATTTTAGGTTCACTCTGCCAATGAACTATTAACAATGAAAGTATCACTTATCCAAGTCTTATTCACTACATAGAACTCAGGCACTAAATAAAATAAATTAACCCCCAAACTAATGATGAAACAAGAACATAAGCAAAACAGACTCCACTTCAACATTACAAAAGTGTACCTAAAAAAGCAAACAGTGATGTAGTTTTCTGCATCTGTCACTCCACCTATGATTTACTAGACAAGAAGCTAGAACAGGGATATCATCTATCTGAAACACATCCCAACCAAAGCTCCAGGCACACAATAACCCAGCACTCCGAGCAGTCATCACTACAGCACGTTAGGCAGTTAAATTCTCAAGTGAGTACACAGGGCAAAAAGTGTGTACAGTCAAAATTCCCTTGTAAATCCCTTAAATAATCAATAAAGAACAGTACACATGGCCGTATTTGTGCATCTCACTGAAGACTTACTCCCATTCCTCAGCCAGTTTTTCTTCCTGTATTGGAACAAAAATCATTATTTCTTCTGTTGAGCAGTAACTGAAGTAGCTGGCTTGTGTTAGGGGGCCACAGGTTTGAAAAATCTTGTACAACCAGAATCACATTCAGCCTTGAAAGATATGCACACTGGAACTGAGCCAAGTAAAAGAACAGTTAACCCAAACATCTTCCACCTCATTCTGAAGTATATACTCTCTGAGAAGAATGGCAAGAGAAACAACCTGTACTTTTTAAACTATTATTTTTCTCTCTTTTGTTGTTACTGCTTTTATTGAGTACCTATTGTTGTGTTTGCCTAAAGGAGACTGGTCTACATAATAATTCAACTCCATTGTTATGGAGGGGGGAGGAATGGCAAAAACATTTAAATTTCATACATCACAAAACAGAAAAGATTGTGCACTTCTAAAATATAACTAACTGCCTTAATGCGCTCTATGGATTTCTCCAGATTTCTTAGCTCATGTATGGATAATAGACTGCTCTTCCAGTCAAGCACCCTCTCACTTCCCCAGGAAATATTATTTTTTATGGCATTTTTTGTACTATCTGCACCCCTGGGCCTACTTCTCTTCTCTTCCCACATAGGCTTCTTCAGTGATCTTAATTCCTTCAGAGGATATGTATTGCCAAATGCAAAGATTTAGATGCCATACTACAGCTTTTCACTAGTTAGAATTAGAACCCATTTTGTCTTCAGGTCCAAAATAAGAAATGAATGAAAAGTGGGGATGAGCAAGAAAATATGAATTTTCTAAATACATACGAATACTTCAGAAACCAAGAAACTGTACTGCATGACTTAGCTGCCCTGAGCCCATAAATATGTATGTGTGTAAATGTGTGTCTGTGTGTGATGTGTCTGTGTGAATAATGTGTTTGGGTGTGAATGTGTCTGTCTGTATACACATATACTCATACATATTATTACATATACATATTATTTTTCCTTATAGATTCCCTATCCATGAAATAAGGATAATTATAGTATCCACCACATACAGTTGTTGTGAGACTTAAATGAATTCCTTACTCTGTGCCAAGCACTGTTCTGTGTGCTTCAAATGCACTAACTTTATTTGCAAGTGAGAAAACTAAAACATGAAGAGATTATGTAACTTGACCACAAAGCTTAAGTGGCAAACCAGAAATCAAACCCAGGCTAATTGGTGCTAAGCCCAAGCTCTTAGCACTCTGCCTAGGAAATAGTTAATGCTCTATAAATGTTAACTATGACTTTCAAAATGTGTATATATATATATATATATATATTTTTTTTTTTTTTTTTTTTTTCCTCTGCTGTACGCGGGCCTCTCACTGCTGTGGCCTCTCCCGTTGCGGAGCACAGGCTCCGGACGCGCAGGCTCAGCGGCCATGGCTCACGGGCCCAGCCGCTCCGCGGCACGTGGGATCTTCCCGGACCGGGGCACGAACCCGTGTGCCCTGCATCGGCAGGCGGACTCTCCACCACTGCGCCACCAGGGAAGCCCCCCAAAATGTATATTTAATAATGAAGATAAAAATTAAACATTTACAAGTAAGCTAAAATAAAAGATATAAACAAATAACGACCCAAAACTACACTGAGAATAGGGATGAGTAACAGGTTATCAAAAACTAAGTGGAATCTTTCCCATCCCATAATACGAGACTTGCACATAATGGGTACCAATATTTGTTGAATGTACTGAGAGAGCATACAATAACAGACCACCAAGAGTCTAAAATAGACGAGAACAATGGTTGGTGTTATGGGTTGAATTATGCCCCCTAAAAACATATATTCAAGTCCTAACTTCCGGTACCTAATGTATAGATTCATGGTGGTAGTTATAGAACTATTCCTTCTCCACAAAGGAACCCCCTCATGCTACCCCTTTACCGTCAGACCCTCTTCCCACCCCCATCCCTGTAGGCTGGCACCTGCTAACTTGTTCTCTATCTCGGTAGAGAAGAGATAGTTCTGTATATAGAACTCTATGTACTATTTTTGCAACTTCCTCTGAGTCAGTTATTTCAAAATAAAAGTTTTACTTTAAAAAGCCACCTGTAGGGGCTTCCCTGGTGGCGCAGTGGTTAAGAATCCGCCTGCCAAGGCAGGGGACATGGGTTCAAGCCCTGGTCCGGGAGGATCCCACATGCCGCAGAGCAACTAAGCCCATGCGCCACAACTACTGAGCCTGCGCTCTAGAGCCCGCAAGCCACAACTACTGAGCCCATATGCCACAACTACTGAAGCCCGCGTGCCTAGAGCCTGTGCTCCACAACGAGAGACGCCACCGCAAAGAGAAGCCCACGCACCACAATGAAGAGCAGCCCCCGCTCACTGCAACTAGAGAAAGCCCACGCACAGCAACAGACCCAATTAATCCCTAAATAAATAAATAAATAAATAAATTTAAAAAAAATAAAAAGCCACCTGTAGAACAAGAAAGGGATAAAGTATGTTAAATCAATATCAAAAATGTTTTGTTTCTTACCTTCAGACTCTTCAGATAATTTGAAAGCATACTGGGATGGAACCGATTTTCTTCAGCAACTTGACTGTCATATCTTGGTCCTAACATTGTCTTCAGAGGTAAAAATCTTCCTAAATAACATGAAGATAGGTAATAATTTTCAATAATGAAAATGTTCCAGGTTAAAACTCCATAATTAGCAATTCTCAAAATCACTTTCTTACAATGTTTTAAATGGAATTTAAAAGAGTATTCATGAAATACTCTCAACCTACACTATATTTTCAAAAGGCACTGCCTTGGAACTTTTAAAGACAACATAAATTCTAGAAATTGATAATCAAATAATAGCTAAAGAAAAAATTACCAGTGAATGCAACTTCCACAAAGACTCTTAAGTTCTAAACCACTACATTAAAAAGTTATTGCCTTAAAAGCTTTAAAGATATAGCACTAGAAAACTGATAATGAAGTGAATTAAATCAATTCTTTGAAATTCCTATCATACTTTTTAAATATGAAATTGGAACTTTCTCCATCTTATAACCTTATCCTACATCTCAAGAGAAGGATCAGGCTGAGAAGCATACTAACCAAAGTCACACTCCAAATATATCAGTGATTCTAATTTCAGCAAGACTGACTGACTTTTGGCCTTTTTTTTTCCTGAATCACCGTATAAACACAGGGGAAGTCACCTTTTAAAATCACCTATTTTAGCTGATTTATATTATAAAATCAGTAAGAATAAATATCTACCTAAAACAATATCTAAGTGAAGTCTTAACATCTGTCCAGAGGCTTTAAACAAAATTCATAAAAAGATCATTTTTTTCTATTTTTATTTTCTACAAAACCAATCAAGATCACCAATAACCTCCATGTTGCTAAGTCCAATTGGTCAACTCTCAGTTCTCAAATAATTGATCATTTTTTAATTCAAGAGGGAGCTCTTGAATCGCTTTTTTCACGTGGCTTCCAGGATACTACAGCCTCCTGTTTTCCTCCCCTCTCTCTGGCCTCTCCTTCTCAGCCTGCTTTTCTGGCTCCTCTTTATCTCCCTGGCCCCTCTATGTTTTGTCCCAGGGCTCTGTCCTTGCACCTCCTTTCTAACTACATTCACTACCTTGGTGTCTCATCTAGTCTCACAGCTTTAAAAGCCATCGGTGTGCTAATGATGGACAAATGTGTATCTCCAGGCCAAACCCCTCCCTTAACTCTAGAATCAAATATCAAATTGCCTACCTGACTTAGTCTCTACTTGATGTCTAAAAGACATCTGAGACTTGATATCCAAATCTGAGCTCTCAATCTTCAAACTCCTCTCATGGTCTTCCCCATCTCAGCAAACGGTAACACCATTTTTTTAGTAGCTCAGGCCAAAACCTTTGGCGTTATCCTTGACCCCTCTCTTTCTTACACACCCCACACCCAATCCATCAGCAAATCCTATCAGATCTCTCTTCAGAATATATCCAGGATCTGACCACTTCTCACCACTTCTACCATCATCTCACCTAGATTATTATGCTTCCTTTAGTTTATTTAACAGATATTTAATGAGTGCCTATTATGTACCAGGCATTATTCTAGGTGCACAGACTATATAAGTGAAAAGAAAAAAACAAACAGATACAAATCCCTGCCCTCATAAAGCCTATATTCCATTAGGTAAAGATAAACCACAAACTATGAACATAATAAATAATAATATGTTACATTAGACATTTCATCCCACTAGACCTCTCTCCTCACTGTCGTCTCAAGAGGTCCGATTCTCTTTCCTCTACATACCCTTAACCTCCATGCTCCTCCCCAGCTGCTCAGTCACACTCTCCTGAGAAAAACCCAGACCTCGATAAACCCAACCACCTGATTTCTTTGGGCCTACACCTACACCGCTCAAGGCTCCTAGAGAAAATCTCAGAGCACAGCAGAAGGGTGACAATATAAATCATAATCATCAATCTCAAAGGCAATCCTATGTTTCACATCTTTTCCTCATGCATAAAATATACCAAGCTCCCCTACCCCCTTCTCAACTGATGGCTTTGTGTTATAGCGTACTGAAAAGAAAAAGTAGAAAGAAGCAACGTTATATGTTTAACACATACCAAACAATGTTTAAAACATTTTACACAGATTTATTCATTTACTCCTAACATAAACATATGTAATGTTATTATCCCCATTTTACAGATGAGGAAACCAAGGCAAGAGAGATTAAATAACTTGCCCATTGTCACACTTCTAGTAAATGAGAGAACAGTGATCCAAACCCAGGTGACCTGGACGTAGGGTCCATGGAAATAACTGCTATTCAACAATGCCTCTCCACCACCAGGTAGAAACTTGCCTCACCTTTGCAGTTATAAACCTTTCTGTATCTGAGTCCATTTTCTCTCTCATCCCCTGTCCTTACTCCCATTAAAGGCAAATCCTGTCCCTTCTGCTCTGGATTCTTTCCATTTTGCATGCACAAGGACCATCAATCAACTCTTCCTCCCTTCCATGTTGCTATCAACTTTTCTAGTATCTTAACATCTCAGCACAATCTCATACATCTGGCAACTCCTTCCTTCTTGAAAAATTCTCTTGGCTTCCATATCACCATACTCCTTTAGTTTCTACCACCCAACACCACCCCCAATTTCTAGCTATTCTTTCTCAACTCCTTTGTTCCCTCTAACCAATTTCTTTTTTTTCTTTCTCTTTTTTTTTTTTTTTAGTTGCAGCACGTGGGATCTTTGTTGCAGCATGCGGGATCTTTAGCTGTGGCATGCGAACTCTTAGTTGTGGCATGTGGGATCTAGTTCCCTGACCAGGGATCAAATACGGGGCCCCTGCACTGGGAGCATGGAGTCTTAGCCACTGGACCAACAGGGAAGTCCCTACCCAACTTCTAAAGGGCAGGTTTTGGTAAGGGGGGGGGGGGTTCCATCCTGGGCCTTGTCTTCTACTCTTTCTACATTCTCTGCCTGAAAGGTCTTTTCCACTGCCATGGCAGAAACAATGCTATCTATTCATCAAATTCCATTTATTTTCCTCTTTCGCGGCACGCAGGAAGACTACATTTCTCAGCTTCTCTTGTAATTTGGTGAGGGCCATATGACTGCACTCTGACCAATGGGATATGGGCAGGAGTGAGATATAACACCACCCCAAGAGCACCCACTCCTGCTCTTCCCCTTCCATGGCAACCCTGAAGGTCATATGTTTAAGAGGACCGCATCACAAGATGGGAAGAGCCCAGAGCGTCACCACTTGGAGAAGAGTTGCCCAGGAAGGCTGCCTGATACACAATGCATTGTGATATGAGCAAGAAATAAACATAGTATGTTGACTGGAACCCTTGAGTTTGGGGAGTTGTTTGTCAGAGAAACTAGCATTACTTAACCGGACTAATCAAATACCATGTCTTTAAATATCGTCTTTATGCCAACGATCCTTAAATGTACATCTCCAACTCAAACTTGTTTGAATTCCAAACCATATATCCAACTGTGTACTCAACATCTCTACCTGAGCAATCAGTATCTTTTTTTTTTTTAACATCTTTATTTGGAGTATAATTGCTTTACAATGGTGTGTTAGTTTCTGCTGTATAACAAAGTGAATCAGCTAGTATACATATATCCGCATATGTCCTCCCTCTTGAGTCTCCCTCCCACCCTCCCGATCCCACCCCTCTAGGTGGTCACAAAGCACCGAGCTGATCTCCCTGTGCTATGTGGCTGCTTCCCACTAGCTATCTATTTTACATTTGGTAGTGTATATATGTCAATGCTGCTCTGTCACTTCGCCCCAGCTTGCCCTTCCCCCTCCCCGTGTCCTCAAGTCCATTCTCTACGTCTGAGCCTTTATTCCTGTCCTGCCCCTAAGTTCATCAGAACCATTTTTTTTTTTAGATTCCATATATATGTGTTAGCATACGGTATTTGCTTTTCTCTTTCTGACTTGCTTCCCTCTGTATGACAGACTCTAGGTCCATCCACCTTACTACAAATAACTCAATTTCGTTTCTTTTTATGGCTGAGTAATAGTCCATTGTATATATGTGCCAAATCTTCTTTATCCATTCATCTGTCGATGGACACATAGCTTGCTTCCATGTCCTGGCTATTGTAAATAGAGCTGCAATGAACATTGTGGAACATGTCTCTTTTTGAATTATGGTTTTGTCAGGGTATATGCCCAGTAGTGGGATTGCTGGGTCATATGGTAGTTCTATTTTTAGTTTTTTAAGGAACCCCCATACTGTTCTCCATAGTGGCTGTATCAACTTACATTCCCACTAACAGTGCAAGGGGTTCCCTTTTCTCCACACCCTCTCCAGCATTTAAGCAATCAGGATTTTAATATTTCTTCCAACCTGCTTTCCCCCCCAATAAGCCCTAATGGTACCAATCATCCCACTGCATAAGCAGAAACTTGGGACTAAGTTTTGACTCTCTTTATCTCATTCTAAATCCAACACCAAGTCCCGTCTATTTTCCCTCTTTAATATCTCTCAAATCAGCCTACTACTCTTTGACTCTACTTCTAAACCATCAACATTATCTTTCACTTGAACTACCATGACAAGTTCCTAACTAACCTCCCCACTTCCATCCTTGTCTCTTTCATTAAACACAGAGCAATCAAAGTAAGCTTCTTTAAACTGAAGTCAAATCATCTGACCCCAATGCTTAAGAAATGGCAATGGTTTGCCAGTGCACTGTGAAAGTATATAAATATTAAAACCCCTTATCACACCCTAAGCCTATACGATCTGGCTCATACTCTCCACCCTCACATCCATATCCTCACTTTCAGTCTGAGATCTCTCCACCATCATCCTATCCCAACAGAAGACCTTCAAAAAAAACAAAAAAAACAAAAAACAAAAGCAACACTCTATCTAGCAAACTTCTATTTATTCATGTTAATTCATATATAGCTCCCTCAGGAAGCCTTCCCTGATCCCCTTCTTCTTCCCTAACATCAAGGTTTATTATCTCTAGTATCCCATAATATTCTATAATAGAGTCATTATTGACCTTGTTAAAACAGAACTGTGTTTAAAAATGATGGTTTGCTACTCACAAAATTATGTGCTCTTTAAGGTGGGGGACTATATCTTAATCATCTCCCAAGTCCCAAAACCCAGCACAAAGTATATACAAATATTTGCTAAGTAAAATGTCTTCAAAGTCATCACTATTATCATAAGACTGAATCATATTTATAGTCCCCCAGTTAGTTCCCAGGAGGTTCTTTATACATAGTACATACAAAATAATTTTATGTTGAATAATCAGAAGTTTGTTTTCTTCAAAGTGTTCACCTGAAATCTATCACTCAGAAGCAGGAAAAAAGAATTCTTCAGAAATAAAGCTTAGCCCTATCTCCAGGTACTCTCTCACTAGAAGTCTGGTTTAATTAGAGAAGGTGACTTCAGAGTGGGACAAATTACTATTTATAATTAGTACCATCTTCTTTCTGATTCAGAAAAATTATGAACTTCTAGTACTAATAAGATTCATCCTAATGTTTACAATGAGAAAATTTAAACAGTCATAACACATTTTTCTAAATATGCAAAATATCAAAGAAATTATACAATAAGCATAAATTACTTTTCTAATCAGAAAAAAAAAGAGGAAGAAAATAGGAGGTAGAAACTGGGAATGTGAATGATTCCTTATTTTTCTTTAATGCTTGCAAGAATATAGCTAGCATTTCTTATTCTACCACTATAAAACACTGCCAACCCTACATTATCTAAAATACACAATGTGTCATGAACACTTCTAGGACAGAAATGTTAGAGAGATCAAATTTTAAGGGAAATTCAGAAAGACTTATCAAGAATTTTATGTTGTATTCATCTTACTTTCTAATAAGGATCACAAGCCAAAGCAGAATTGATTACCAGTAAAGATCCAGTTTGGTTGCCAGGAGGCCTGGGGTTCTGTTCAAGGCCCGCAACTGCTCAGATTAGGTGAGCTTAGTGACTCACTGATCACAGTAATTAAGAGTCTATGTTTTGTGGGTCAAAATACTGTAATACAGTAAAAAAGGAAAAAACTTTTTATTCCTGACCCTTCATCTCCAGGAGGGGGAGGAAAAAAAAAAGCACACAACTCTATTTCTTAGAGAAGTATTAAGCTGCCTGGAGCTTAGCACCTTATCTGCTGCTGTCCGCCCCCAGTCAGTACCACATTTGCCCCATTCATCTAGGAAAAAGTCAGTATTCTGATATTTGTCATTGCCATCTGCAGATTATATTAAAATTCTGATTTTAATACTGTTTTTCTAATTCCAAATAAAAAATATTCACTGGGACGACCTTCTTTATGATTTTGTTTTTCTCACAAATCAGTGTAGCAGGTAACTCCAATGAAAGGATCCAGGAAACATGCTCCAGGTTAAAAAAGAAGCTAGACATCTAAGTTTAGAGGTTTCTTCATAACTCCATAGAGAAAGCCACATGTAAAAAGAAAGGATTCAACACTAAGTTAGAGATGGCAAGGGAAAAAAATTCAAAATATCTGAAGAGTGAGATGAATTGTAATCAATTCATCTGAAGAAAGTACAATGACTATCAAGCACAAGTGAAAATGCCTATAAAAATGGTTAGAACGTAAAGAAAATTATTCATTTTTGTTAAGGAAAAACATTTCCTCACCCCAAGGCTTGCTTAGATTATCTTTTATCCATCATTTATATGGCTTTATTGACTGAGGATTTTATATAAAATGTGAAGAAAAGCTGACAAACTAGAAGAACCAGAAAACCTCAATTAAAAAATGACTAGAGAATCTTCTCTTCCAACAACTTAAAATAACTAGGCTGGGACTTCCCTTGTGGCGCAGTAGTTAAGAATTCACCTACCAATGCAGGGGACACGGGTTCGAGCCCTGGTCCGGGAGGATCCCACATGCCGCGGGGCAACTAGGCCTATTCACCACAACTACTGAGCCTGTGCTCTGGAGCCCTGTAGCTGCAACTGCTGGGCCCGTGTGCCACAACTGCTGAAGCCCACGCACCTGGAGCCTGTGCTCTGCAACAGGAGAGGCCACCACAATGAGAAGCCCGCATACTGCAAGGAAGAGCAGTCCCCACTAGCCACAACTAGAGAAAGCCTGCGCGCAGCAATGAAGATCCAATGCAGCCAAAAATAAATAAATAAATAAATAAAATTTTAATTAATTAACTAGGCAGACATACTATAGCTGTGTACATAATTAGTAAGTAGGCATAGCTCACTACAAAATCCTTTAATTTTGTTTCAAAACACCTTCTAGAAAAAGTATTAAGTTGGAGTTAGTTAAAATTTAAAACTTTAACTCTTCAAAAGAAACTTTTAAGAGAATGAAAAGGCAAGCCACAGACAGGAGAAAAGACTTTTAAAAGCATATATTCAACAAAGGATTTGTATTTACAATACATAAAGAACATTAACAACTCAAAAATAAAATAAATAACCAAATTTTAAAAATCAGCAAAAGATTTGGATACTTTGCAAAAGAAGATATGTGAATTGCCAGGAAGCACATGAAAAGATGCTCAACATCAAACCACAGTAAGATAGTACTAAGCACCTATTAGAACGGGTAAAATTAAAAAGACTGATCAAATCAAGTGTTAGGATGTGGAGCAAACAGAATTCTCATATATAGATGGCAGGAATGCAAAATGTTATGACTTGGAAAAGAGTTTGGCAGTTTTTTAAAAGGTTAAACTTACACCTACCATGCGATGCACTCCTCTCCTAGAGATTTACACAGGGGAAATGAAAGCATATGTCCATACAAAGAACTGCACATGAATAGTCATAGCAAGTTAGTATGCAACAGCCAAAAACTGTAAACAACCCAAAGGACCACCAACAAGTGAATGAACAAACTAATTTAAGCTGGTGTATCCATAACAGTGGAATACTACTCGGCAGTAAAAAGGGATGGGCTATTGATACATACAAGAACAGCGTGAAAATCTCAAAATAATAATGCTGAGTTAAAGAAGCCAGAGACCTAACCCCCAAAAAAGAGTATGCTTCCATTTATTTTAAAAATTATACAAAATGCAAACTAAATCTATAGTGACAGAAAGCAAATCACTGGTTGCCTGAGGGAGGGAGGGATTACAAAGGGCAGGAGGAAACCTGGAGTGGTGATGATTGTGTTTACTATCTTGATTGTGTTTCACAGGGTGTGTGTGTGCGCCTGTGGTCCAAATTTATCAAACTGTACACTTTCAAACTGTACACCTTAAATTTAAAGTCTGTTGTGTCAAACTCAAAGATGAAAAAGTCCTCAATTAAGAATCATTTAAAAAACAAAACAAAAACCTCCAGTCTCAGTGTGGATGAATTTCACCGCTGGGAACTGCCCCTCCCTTTAGCCTTCCTCTCAAAACCGACACTTGCCCCTTCCCCTTCCGAGAACCCTCAAAGGTTTACAAAACTCCTAAGCTTCAAAGTATTATTACCCACTGGGTTCTTGGGTTCCCAGCTCCTGCCACACAAAGCTCCTATCTACCTTCCCGTTCGCAATATTTAGCCTTACTGAAGAGTGACAAGTGCCCCCACTCCCTCCAGTCCAGGTTCCCAAACACGCATCCACGAAGCTTCATCGGACCGAGCACGTCTCGGTCCTGAAACACCACTACCGAAAGCTGCGCCCCCCTCAGCCCACCCCCGGACCCGCCGGTGCGCGGGGACTCGAACACCCCCCGTCCCGGTTACCTGCCACCGGCTGGCCGCGCCGCGGACAGTTTAGCCACCGCGGGGGAATCTTGTTGTGAGCCATGTCTTGGGGCCGTGCACAGCCGCCCCCTCCACCAACGCTCGCCGCGCCGCCGCCACCGCCGCCTCCTCGCGCTCCGCTCTGCTCCCGAGGTCCGAGGTACCCGAATCCCGGCCGGCGTCCGAACCCCAACCGCCCGGACCCGGGTAATGTCAACAGCGGCGCGCCACTTCCATTCAGGATCAACTCTAAGCGAGCCCACAATGCACCGCTACTTCCGCCCCCAAAGCCCCACCCCTTTCTTTCCGAGGTCAGAGGTGAAGAAAGAGACGCTGGCGGACGGATGGGAAGGAGTTAAGGCCAAGGTGAATGGGAGGGGCGGGTCTTCCCTCGCCCCGCCCCGCCCCGCCCATACCCAAAGCACTCTCAGGGCGGCTTTGCACATGCGCAGCTGCCGTAGTATTGGGAACCAGGAGCGGAACTTATATTCTTTTCTCATAGACTGCCGATGGAAACCCGAGAGAGTGAAAGGAAACAAATCCTCTTTCCACACGTAGACTGGTCCGCAGATTCCATAAAGGCATCTGTTTTACTGACGAAAGGGGCCATCCCACCGCCGTCGTAGCTCAAGAACCTGATAGCCCTTTTTCGGCCAAATTTGATGTCCCGGCAGGATCTGGGTTTGATTGGGAATTTGGAAGGTTCTTCCTGACGTGGATTAGGGGTACAAGCTTTAGAGAAATTCTAAGAGCGAGAGATTGGAGCACCAGAAATGAGGAATTTCTCTTTGGGGGAGTACTTCTGGGGATCCATGAAACATCTGAAATTAATCTCAAAACATTTTTTATGAATTTTGTTTGTACACTTCTGGAGCAAAGTTTTATAGCGTATTTGGGAGTCTCAAAATTACCAACTAAAGTGTGTAATTGGCAAGGCAGGAATTGCCCAGTGGAGTACCACTACCTGGCGGTGTTCTCATTTGCCTTGCCAAACAAAAGGTCTTTCCCTTCCAGTTAAGCAGGGGTGATTGGGAGTGTTTTCTAAACTATGTCCTGTAGTAAGACTTTCTGTAGTTAACAGACTAATTTAGTTAACGTATTCAATATAAAGCTGGGTGCTGGCAAATTAGTTATAATGTAGCAGTTCGGCTTTAACTACCAGTGATGTGTTTGAACTGCAAGAGTGTGAGGTTTGGGAGAATGCATTTTACGGAGCAGCTCAGCCCCTGAATGCCTGGACCCTCTGAGTAAGATCAGAATTCTCCCTTGAAATAGAGAGGGCCCAATGGCTCTCTCTCTGAGAGAGCCTGAGTTAGGTCACACTGCTGGTCTGTCCTGCTGTTACACACTCCTGGTCTGTCCTGCTGTTACATCTGCTGAGACCTTTTAGTGAAAGTATCAGTCCTCTGCTGACAAGACAAGATAAGACTGTTGCCTTACAAATCAGCAATCTGCCCAAACGATGCCCAATTCTCTTCTCTGCTGGCAGGGGAAAGTTGGTACCAGACCCAGAGTGGTGAAATGTTTGATCCCCCACATCTCCAAGGATGGAAACGGTGAGCCTTGTCCTGGGAAAGTATTTCACTTTCCCCTTCTGGGGATGACTCCCCTTGGAGACTGTCCTTCTCACACACTGTGTCCACCTAGGGAGCTCAGTACTAGGCACAGGGAATGCTTCGCAGAGGCTTCATGCCACCGATGAGCAGCTGTTATTGGTTGTTAAGGCAGCAGTGTGTGCTTAATTTTTACACCACTATCCAGTTATGCCCTCTTTGTTCTTTTAAAGATTTTTTTTGATATGGACCATTTTTAAAGTCTTTATTGAATTTGTTACAATATTGCTTCTGTTTTATGTTTTTGGTTTTTTGGCCGCAAGGCATGTGGGATATTAGCTCCCCAACCAGGGATCGAACCCGCACCCCCCTGCATTGGAAGGCGAAGTCTTAACCATCGGACCGGCAGGGAAGTTCCCAGTTATGCCCTTTATCCTTAGTGCCAACAGACCCAGAGGACCCTGTGGTTCCCTTCTGCCCACGAAAAAGGGCAGAGTAGGACAGTGGCATCCAAGTGAGAGGGCAATTTCTCCCATTTCTCCCTACCAGGAATCCTTCGCCTGATGGGTACTTCTACCAGTGTCACTCCTACTCCCACATCTCTGCTATCCTTCAAGAAGAAAAATAGATGCCCCCAGAGGAACCAACATGTCTCCTCCCTGGCTTCCTGGAACCACCAACACATTCTCATAAATATGTCTTGGCCTCCTCTTTATTGGCTCTTCACGGGTGAATTCTTCCATAGAACATTTATTTTGCCCATAAGGAAAGGTGTGTGTAAGGGTAAAGAAGACTGAATTTTCCCTCTTGACAAAAAGGAAAGAGACTTTCCTTTTCCCAGGGTATTTCCTTGAGAAAACTTTTATTTGTAAATCCTTCCTCATCACCCTGATATGTATATAAATCTTTTGAACAGCTAAATGAGCCTCTTGACTGTTTTACAACCCAGGAACTTTTCTTAGGGCCTAGGGAGCCACCTCTTTGTAAACATGAAGGAAGATAGCGCCCCCTGTCTCCCTGTCACCATGGGAATTTAACCTAAATCACCTCGTTCCAAGCTGTAAATCACAGAGATTGAAAAGTTTTGTTTTCCTTTCAGATAATGGCAGTTACCTAACACAGGCGGCCAAGCCAGTTACCAAGTAAATTTAGGATGAACTATGAAAGAATGTATAATAAATGGTGCTGCCGAAGTCCTCTTACATGGGGACTAGTTATTATGTATCTCGAGAACATGTATGGAATGGATCATATATACTTGGCTGTTTGCAAGGGTGAGCGTTCTCACTTTGCAATCTCGTTAGAGGATTGCCTGTGATTTGCATTAGAGTCTGGTTCAGTGCATATTCAATGATAAAACTGGTTTCTTTCTTTGCTACATTTGTGGAGAAAACGTTCTCCTCTCTCTGTGTGCCTCTGTCCAAATTTCCCCTCTTCATATGAAACCGGTCATACTGGGTTAGGGCCCACCCTAATCCAGTATAAACTCATCAAGATTCCATCTGCAAGACCCTATTTCCAAATAAAGTCACATTCACAAGTACAAGGTTAGAAGTTAAACATATCTTTTGGTACAATTCAACCCATAACACCCACCTTTACTTTTAGAGGCACAGTCCAGGCTTGCAGACACACAAGCTGTTTTGAATCCCAGGAATTTGGCTGCTCTATGTCTTCCTTTTTCTGAAGGAAGTTTTTCTGGAAAGTCAGAGACTGAGATAGAGGCCTTAAAAATCACCTTCTACGTCCCTCCCTTTTTTTGTATACTGCTAGTGGAACAAAGCAGGACTCTATGGGGCCTTCCTTGGAAAGACACCACCCCGCCCCCACCCGGCCATGTCCTCTGCTGTCGCTCCTCTCTGAAGTACCTAATAACAATATCTGATGCACATTTCCTGAGTTGTTTTACAGATGCTAAAACCTCACCAAGGGAACTCCCTGGCAGTCCAGTGCTTAGGGCTCTGTGCTTCCACTGCAGGGGACATGGGTTCGATCCCTGGTCAGGGAACTAAGATCCCACAAGCAGCATGGACAAAAAAATAAAATAAAATAAAACCCCCACTAAATGAAAGAAGTTAACTACCTGATGACCATGAGCATGTAGCCCCCCAGACCTGCTGGAGTCTGAGGACTGATAATGTTAACCCCTGTGACACCGCCCTGTTACCTAACCATCAGCCAATCGGAGAATTGTGCACGCAAGCTGATCACACACCCCGCAACTCCTCTCCCTCACCTGGCCTTTAAAAGTGCCTCCTTGGACTTCCCTGGTGGTGCAGTGGTTGAGAGTCTGCCTGCTAATGCAGGGGACACAGGTTCGAGCCCTGGTCTGGGAGGATCCCACATGCCGCGGAGCAACTAGGCCCGTGAGCCACAACTACTGAGCCTGCGCGTCTGGAGTCTGTGCTCCGCAACAAGAGAGGCCGCGACAGTGAGAGGCCTGCGCACCGCGATGAAGAGTGGCCCCCGCTTGCCACAACTAGAGAAAGCCCTCGCACAGAAACAAAGACCCAACACAGCAAAAATTAATTAATTAATTAATAAACTCCTACCCCCAACGTCTAAAAAAAAAAAAGGGCTTCCCTGGTGGCACAGTGGTCGAGAGTCTGCCTGCTGATGCAGGGGACACAGGTTCGTGCCCCTGTCCGGGAAGATCCCACATGCCGCGGAGCAGCTAGGCCCGTGAGCCATGGCCGCTGAGTGAGCCTGCGCGTCCGGAGCCTGTGCTCCACGACGGGAGAGGCCACAACAGTGAGAGGCCCGCGTACCGCAAAAAAACAAACAAACAAAAATAAAAGGGCCTCCTTGAAACCCATCAGGGAGTTTGGGCTTTTTTTTTTTTAAACTTTTTTTTTTTTTTTTCACTAGTCAGCCCTTTTTTTAAAAATTTTTTTAATTAATTAATTTATTTTTTGGCCGCGTTGCACAGCATGTGGGATCTTAGTTTCCCGACCAGGGATCGAACCCGTGCACCCTGTGATGGAAGCATAGCGTCTTAACCACTGGACTGCCAGGGAAGTCCGGAGTTTGGGCTTTTCGAGCATTAGCTGCCCCAGACTCCTTGTGTGGTGCCTTACACTAAATGCCACACTTTCCTTCATCACAACCCAGTGTCAGTAGATTGGCTTTCCTGCACATGGGCAAACAGGACCCAAGTTTGGTTCGGTAACACTAGAAGCTACAGGAAATGAGATATCTTGAGCAAACTCAAAATCACCCTCTTTTCTTCCTTTCTACCAACAATACTGATCCCACTTGACGGGTTTAAATTCTTCAGTGACACACTTTCAAACCTGCTCTCCAGAGAGGCTCCAAGTATTCCCTCAGTGATCAGACTTCTAAAGACCCAAATTCATATCTGCATATTTTTAAAAGATAAAATGAGGCAGATTTTTAAATGTCAAGAGTTTATTTGAGCAAAAATCAATTTCAGTTGAAGTGCGCCAAAGCAGAAGTGGTTAGGAGCTTCCCAGGACAGGAGCCAGAGAAAGAAAGGACGTATATAGAGAAGGTGCAGAAGCAAAGAAAAGAAAGTATTTGAGTGGCTAGAGCTTAGAGCTTCGTTGGCTGTCTGTGATTAGTTGACCTTAGCGTTTTGGTTTCCTAATCTGGAGGCATTTACAGGGTTTGATTTTGGTTTGTCTCTGTAGGCCTCCTCGGCATGAGAGCCACATCAGCTGGATGGCCTCCTTGTTTAATTAATTTAACAACATCAATTCCCCAACAAAGTCTCAACATGAAATGACTCCAGTTCCAGGGGTGCAAATATATGCCCAACTCTGAACAGGCCACAAACGTGCGTGCAAGGATATCACGTGGATTTTCTATAAATCAACTCAATCCTGATTCTGAATTCCTTCCTGCTAAATCAGTTGTTTAGAGGAGGAAAAATAATGTTCCCTCTATACCCTTCTTGGCTGAGACCTCCTGTAATAAAAGACAAAGAGACAGGAGAAAAACGAACAGAAGTTTATTAACGTGTATACCTCACGTGCAGATGTGAAATTGCCAGGGAAGCTGAGATGGCTAGCACCTTAAATACTAATATCTTTAGCCAAAGACAAAAGAAAGATGTTGGGGGAACAGAGAGACCAGTTATGGGAAGTTACCAGGAAAAGCACAGTAAAAGGTAAGGTTTGTTCTGAAGATTTAAGTCTCCGCTTTCTTCACTGATAAGTTTCACGTGATTTTAGAGTCATCCCTCTTTTCCTGGTACTGAGAAGGAGACACCCTCACAAATGGAATTTCCTTTATAAATATAAATTTCCCTGACAGAAGGGTAACTTCTACTCTGTTTTCAGAGCTTCTCCTGTGTCTGCCTTTTCTCAAAAAAATAATCCACTCAAAATAATCTTTATACCAAAGAGACATATTTGGGGGTAGCATACTTTGCTACCCTTTAGTGGGAAATGCTAGCTCTGGCATTCTTGGGGCTTCCTGACCCCACTTCTATGCCTGGAATTATATCTTGGTTTCAGGGGCTCTGACAACACATCTCCAAGAAAGAGGTGAAGGGAAAGGCTCGTCTCTTTTTTTTTCTTTTTCTTTCTTTATTTACTTATTTATTTTTGGCTGTGTTGGGTCGGGTCTTCGTTGCTGTGCGCAGGCTTTCTCTAGTTGCGGAGAGCGGGCGGGGGGGGGCTACTCTTCGTTGCGGTGCCCGGGCTTCTCATTGCAGTGGCTTCTCTTGTTGCGAGGCTCTAGGTGCGCAGGCTTCAGTAGTTGTGGCACGTGGGCTCAGTAGTTGTGGCGCACGGGCTTAGTTGCTCCACAGCATGTGGGATCTTCCTGGACCAGGGCTCGAACCCGTGTCGTGAGAGGCCCGCGTACCGCAAAAAAACAAACAAACAAAAATAAAAGGGCCTCCTTGAAACCCATCAGGGAGTTTGGGCTTTTTTTTTTTTAAACTTTTTTTTTTTTTTTTCACTAGTCAGCCCTTTTTTTAAAAATTTTTTTAATTAATTAATTTATTTTTTGGCCGCGTTGCACAGCATGTGGGATCTTAGTTTCCCGACCAGGGATCGAACCCGTGCACCCTGTGATGGAAGCATAGCGTCTTAACCACTGGACTGCCAGGGAAGTCCGGAGTTTGGGCTTTTCGAGCATTAGCTGCCCCAGACTCCTTGTGTGGTGCCTTACACTAAATGCGACACTTTCCTTCATCACAACCCAGTGTCAGTAGATTGGCTTTCCTGCACATGGGCAAACAGGACCCAAGTTTGGTTCGGTAACACTAGAAGCTACAGGAAATGAGATATCTTGAGCAAACTCAAAATCACCCTCTTTTCTTCCTTTCTACCAACAATACTGATCCCACTTGACGGGTTTAAATTCTTCAGTGACACACTTTCAAACCTGCTCTCCAGAGAGGCTCCAAGTATTCCCTCAGTGATCAGACTTCTAAAGACCCAAATTCATATCTGCATATTTTTAAAAGATAAAATGAGGCAGATTTTTAAATGTCAAGAGTTTATTTGAGCAAAAATCAATTTCAGTTGAAGTGCGCCAAAGCAGAAGTGGTTAGGAGCTTCCCAGGACAGGAGCCAGAGAAAGAAAGGACGTATATAGAGAAGGTGCAGAAGCAAAGAAAAGAAAGTATTTGAGTGGCTAGAGCTTAGAGCTTCGTTGGCTGTCTGTGATTAGTTGACCTTAGCGTTTTGGTTTCCTAATCTGGAGGCATTTACAGGGTTTGATTTTGGTTTGTCTCTGTAGGCCTCCTCGGCATGAGAGCCACATCAGCTGGATGGCCTCCTTGTTTAATTAATTTAACAACATCAATTCCCCAACAAAGTCTCAACATGAAATGACTCCAGTTCCAGGGGTGCAAATATATGCCCAACTCTGAACAGGCCACAAACGTGCGTGCAAGGATATCACGTGGATTTTCTATAAATCAACTCAATCCTGATTCTGAATTCCTTCCTGCTAAATCAGTTGTTTAGAGGAGGAAAAATAATGTTCCCTCTATACCCTTCTTGGCTGAGACCTCCTGTAATAAAAGACAAAGAGACAGGAGAAAAACGAACAGAAGTTTATTAACGTGTATACCTCACGTGCAGATGTGAAATTGCCAGGGAAGCTGAGATGGCTAGCACCTTAAATACTAATATCTTTAGCCAAAGACAAAAGAAAGATGTTGGGGGAACAGAGAGACCAGTTATGGGAAGTTACCAGGAAAAGCACAGTAAAAGGTAAGGTTTGTTCTGAAGATTTAAGTCTCCGCTTTCTTCACTGATAAGTTTCACGTGATTTTAGAGTCATCCCTCTTTTCCTGGTACTGAGAAGGAGACACCCTCACAAATGGAATTTCCTTTATAAATATAAATTTCCCTGACAGAAGGGTAACTTCTACTCTGTTTTCAGAGCTTCTCCTGTGTCTGCCTTTTCTCAAAAAAATAATCCACTCAAAATAATCTTTATACCAAAGAGACATATTTGGGGGTAGCATACTTTGCTACCCTTTAGTGGGAAATGCTAGCTCTGGCATTCTTGGGGCTTCCTGACCCCACTTCTATGCCTGGAATTATATCTTGGTTTCAGGGGCTCTGACAACACATCTCCAAGAAAGAGGTGAAGGGAAAGGCTCGTCTCTTTTTTTTTCTTTTTCTTTCTTTATTTACTTATTTATTTTTGGCTGTGTTGGGTCGGGTCTTCGTTGCTGTGCGCAGGCTTTCTCTAGTTGCGGAGAGCGGGCGGGGGGGGGCTACTCTTCGTTGCGGTGCCCGGGCTTCTCATTGCAGTGGCTTCTCTTGTTGCGAGGCTCTAGGTGCGCAGGCTTCAGTAGTTGTGGCACGTGGGCTCAGTAGTTGTGGCGCACGGGCTTAGTTGCTCCACAGCATGTGGGATCTTCCTGGACCAGGGCTCGAACCCGTGTCCCATGCATTGGCAGGCGTATTCTTAACCACTGTGCCACCAAGGAAGCCCCGAAAGGCTGGTCTCTTGTCACTGACCCTCTGTTCCCTTGGCTGACGTTGATCCTTGGCATGACTCCCATGGCCCCAGCGGGTCTCTATTTCTCCTCGGCCACATTGTGGGATCTTTTGTGAGACTGGGAGCCCTACAGCTCAGGCCTTCTGAGTGCACCCATAGGCATTCCTCTCCGAGATTCCCAAACTACAGGGTCTGGAGTAATGTCCAACACCTTTCTTCACTAATCAGACAGTCCCAAAGGAAGGATTAAATAAGTACACGTGGCTGGTGTAGAGGAACAAAATTTGCCACCCCAAAATGTCTCTTTGGCATATGGGTTACTTCAAGCTGAAAACAATGAGGGCCTGAAAAACTCAGGAAGAAACTTTGAACTTCCCCCTAACTGTCTAAAAAAGAATTTAGGTAGAAAGCCTGTTCCCTAACAGAGCCATCTCCAGAGATATCCACAAAGGGTATGGGCTATATGTGGTGAGGAAAACTCTCTAGAGATCAGGTCCCCTCCGTGTCCCATTGTCTCTCCATGGCCCGGGCAAGCATTTATTTACCAAATATTTGTCAATTGCCTTTCTCCCCTCTCAAGTCTCAAACCACTACCCCCAACATCTCTTGTCTTTAGCTGAAGATGGTGTTAAGGTTTATTAATGGTTTGGGCCATTTTGGTGAGTTACTCAGTTTTCCTGGGTCTCTCCCATGTAGACATGTTATTAAACTTTGTTTGATTGTCTCCTGTTAATCTGTCTTGTGCCAATTTAATTCTTAGACCAGCCAGAAAAACCTAGAAGGGTAGAGGACAATGTCTTCCTCCCCGACACTGGCTAATGTCTTGAGAAATTAATTTTTTAGTGTTTGATGATATAATGGATATATCACATGAGGGAAGTGATGAAATAAAATTATTTTAAGGCAAGAAAAGGAAAATTTAACCGAGAATTTTCTCTGCCATTTAAGCCACTCCCCCTCCCCTTTAGTGGGCGTTGTGCATTTGCATTGTACATTAACCAGAAGACACAGGAATGCCTCCTCACCAAAAAAAATTTAAAAAGCAGTTTCCTCCTGGCACCAGCAAGGTAACTCCTTAGGAGATGACATTCCTTTCTGAATCCTATAAGAGGTCACAATAAGCCGCTGCCTACCTTGTTGGACTATTTAAACATTCATGATGTCACTTTGATGTATAACCCTTTGTCTCAAAAACTTCATAACTGTGCTTTAACCTCTAGCAAGAGAACAGTCCTCAGAGCTTCCTGAAAGACTGTCTCCTGGCTTATAATCCTCAGGTTGGCTCGAATAAGGTTTTCTATTTCTTTCTTAGGTTATTGACTAATTTTTTCATCAATAGAAGCATCAAAGATGACTCTGGTCTTCCTGTTCCAAATCGGAAAGTCTCCAACTTTCCAACCAGCAACAAGCATCCTAAGCCTATTTTTTTTAAATCAATTGGATTTATTTTTTAGAACTGTTTTATGTTTACAGAAAATTGAGCTGAAAATACAGAATTCTCACAGACCCTTCCTCCCACCCCCCACCCCCAGTTTCCCCACTCTCATCTTGCATTAGTAGGGTACATTTGTAAGAATCCTAAGCCTATTATTTCAAGTATAACAAACAGCTTTGAAAATGTGTATGTTGGATCATTTCTCCTCAATAGTGAGAAGTTGGATGTGTTTGTGTTTAAGACGTGAAAACCTATTGTAGAATTCCCGATAATTTCTCTGTAACCGAAAATTGAGCCATGTACCATGTTTGGCCACTAGATGGCGGAGAACACTAGGAAATGCAGTCTCTTCCTGTTTTGGTGGCCAAGAAAGTAGGTCAGTGAGTCAGGTTCTTTAATTACATATGTGGGTGCCTATTCCAAAGGTTGAATTTGGCCCGGGTTCACAATTTTCATAATAACAGAAGTCAGCCTAACCTTCAAGATGATTAAATTACAGTGACTAGCAGAGCACCTCTGCAGGGTAGCTTATATAAGCTTCTTCACTGGAAAATAGGAAAGATTAAAAGGAAAAATAACTGTTTTCCAAACATTACTGTCAAGGCATGAAGATTTTCAGAGTTATAAATAACAATCTGCTTCTGTGTGCCATAAAAAATTTACTTCTACTGTTTAAATTATGTGGAACATTGTCTGCCTTTTCATTAGAGAATAATAAACCTTTTCATGTGAATTATGCCTTGGACAAAATGTTCAGAGATTTTCTAATCTGTGTTAAACCTCACAGTTCTGTGAGGTAGACATTGCTACCATCTCCATCTCACAGATGAGCAAACAGACTCAGAGAGGTTCAGTAACTTGCCCTAAGCCTCACAGCCAGAAGCTGAAGAACCAGGCCGTGAGGTGGTGAGCAATGGTGGAACCGCCAACAGAGTCGGAAAACTTTTTTTTCTAATCCAGGCTCTGCCTCCTGTGCCTATTAGACCTTGAGGGGAAAAAAATCACCCTTAAAGTCCTGATTTTTTGTTTTTCCATTTGAAAAATTATTAGATGGTCCCTAAGGCAGTCTGCCTTAAATTTAAATACACCCAATCCCTGGAGATCTTGTTAAAATGCAGGTTCTGATTCAACAGGTCTGGGGTGGCCCTGAGAGTCTGCATTTCTGACCAACTCCCCAGGAGATGCCCGGGCTGCTGATTGGAAGACCACACCATGGAGCCTTCCTATTGTGGGTAGGTAATTATTAACATCTGCAAGGGATGTCCCAACACTAAGAAACTGGCGAACAATGCTTGCAGTTTGCAATATTCACTGGTAGCTGTCTATTTGAAAGGAACTCTTGCTTGGTATTGATCTATTTTTTTGCATCTAGATTAGCTGGAGCCTATCAGATCCTATTAGGGAATGAAACTGTTTTTCCAGTTATCAGCCACCAACATGTCCTTATCATTTGCTTCTTAGATTAACTGTTTTTTATTGCTGATTAATAGCACACCTGGCATCTCAGACGGAATCACCCCAGATTTCCTAGGTGACATCTGATACGAAGCCAATGTTTTATTTTTATGTCTTTGCAATGCAAAACCACAATCTTTATCTAATTACATGCCTGGACACAGGTAAGGCATCCTGTTCCCCAAATAAATAACCTCTAGATTTCTATACCCTTCCATACTGGCACATTCTTTTATCTCCTTGCATATTCCACGTGCTAGGGCGTTACTAAACCATAGCGTGTGCTTGAGATCCATTTGTCTGAGAGATTTTGCATCTACTCTATGCAGTGCTTTACAATGTATAAAAGCACTTTCACCTATGTTAACTCATTTGATCCTACAAAAACGTGGTGAATTAGATAGGGAAGATATCATTTTCCCCATTGCAGAGGAAAAGACGAAGGCTCCAGAAAGGTTGTGACAGGCAGGAACACAGCCAGCGTCCCCTGACTAAATGCCAAGTGCCTTCCACCGCACTGCACAGCTCTCCTACTCTACGTCGTGTTCAACGTGCATGTGAGTCTGTGAGCAAGTAGCGTGTGGACGCTGTAGCTAAAGGAAGAGGAAAGAAGGAGGTGGGGTAAGCTTGGCATCACTGTATTAGGAGAAACGAGGAAATAAGAGTAGAACATTGCAGCTGGTTGATGGCTAGGAAAAATCTTAAGTTTCTGGTGACATATTTCAAAACTCCAGGTTTGGATTCTACAGACCCATAACTTCAAAGGTCATTGCCTCACTTCTAGGATGAATATCTTAAATTGGGCTCTAGTTTTAGGATCAGCAAAAGTGCACTCAAGCCTAGTTCATTCATCCTATTCCATTTTCTACTGAATGCTGATGTGTATGAGGAAATCTAGGGGATGCAAAGATGAAGACACATTCTTGAACCCTAAAAAGCTTCTTGTTTAATAGAGAGGGCTAAGCATTTCAATTACTCACGTACTGCTTCATTTCAAAATATGATGTGGCACCTTGCTACGTGCCAAACACTATCCCAGGTGGAGAACAATGGCAATGAATAAGACAAGGCCCCTGATGTTTTGTTTTTCCATTTGAAAAATGATGAGATGGCCCCTAAGGCAGTGCACCTTAAATTTAAATGCACTCAGTCCCCGGAGATCTTGTTAAAATGCAGTTTCTGATTCAATCAGTCTGGGGTGTGCCTGAGAGTCTGCATTTCTAACCAGCTCCCCCAGTGATGATCTCACTGCTGACTGGAGGACCACACCTTGAAGCCTTCCCTGACCTCAAAGACTTCACTTGGTCAGTATAGGATACAGAAAAAATCAGTACGATACATGCCATGGGGAGGCGGATGGGGGAAGGGTGCTGCCCAAGTTTCCATAGAATCACAGAGAAGGGCAGCTATCCCAATCTTTTTTTTTTTTTTTTTTAATATTTATTTATTTATTTGGCTGCACAAGGTCTTAGCTGTGGCATGCGGGATCTAGTTCCCTGACCAGGGATCGAACCCAGGCCCCCTGCGTTGGGAGCGCAGAGTCTTAACCACTGGACCACCAGGGAAGTCCCTCTATCCCAATCTTGAAGAGTCAGGAGAAGCTTCCAAAAGGAAGGGACATTTAAGCTGAGCCAAGCTGGGCTGGAGGGGAGAACATATGTGCACAGGCCTAGAAGCAATGGTGTGTGGTAGATATTTAACAGCCATCTCTCTAGAGGTAGGCAAGAAGGCCCTAGTTTGTAGAATTTGCCCATTTCCTTGATATAAATACTCCCACCACGGCCGACTTTAGGCTACCAACAGGACATCACCAAACACATAATTGGGAAGAAATGTACACCAAACTCTCACAAGCGGGTGCAAACCACTTCAGAGCATCACTGCCTAGAGGTGGAAGTATGATGCTTCTGGGGAACCCCGAGCAGTCCTGTGGGGTGGGGACTCACAGTGTGTGCGGGTGTGGGGAGCGAGCAGCAGGCAGGGGGGAGGTGTGCAGGCAGAAAAGGGAGAGACGGGAGGGAAGGCTGCAAATGACCACATGCCATTTTAAGGAGTTTGGACTTCGTCCCGAGGAAAATCTGGAGTCATCACATGGTTTTAAGAAGGGAGTGACCCGGCTTCCCTGGTGGCGCAGTGGTTGAGAGTCCGCCTGCCGATGCAAGGGACGCGGGTTCGCGCCCCGGTCTGGGAGGATCCCACACGCCGCGGAGCGGCTGGGCCCGTGAGCCGTGGCCGCTGAGCCTGCGCGTCCGGAGCCTGTGCTCTGCAACGGGAGAGGCCGCGCCAGTGAGAGGCCCGCGTACCGCAAAAAAAAAAGAAAGGAGTGACCTTGTTGAGAGTAATGTCTGTAGAGTGATGGAGACAGAAGCCTGACCGCAGTGCTCTGGAGTGTGAACGAGAACAGATGGAGCCAACCTGGGGAGTGGAGACTGTGCGTGCAGACAACATCTATACTTACCTGCGAAGCAAAAAAATGCAAGGACGAAGGTAGAAACTGTTGGGTAACTTGAAGCCTAAAATCCCTGATTCGGGGATTTTTTTTTTCTTTAATATGAAAAAAGAAGTGGTTATGTTTAAATGAATATGACAAAGAGCCAGTAGAGAGGAGCAGGGACCACTGATGAAGGAAGGTCTCTGAGAGCAGGTAAGGATGAGACCCCAAGTTCAGATGACCTAGGACAGGATAGAGTAATATAAGGACCATGAGATTAAGCACATTTTATTAATGCTAAAAAAAATTCAAAGTAGTGCTCGGAGGGCAAGCCCCTTGTCTGTTCTATTCAATGCTGCCTCCCCAGCACCTGGAACAACTCCTGGAACACGGTGGGTGCTCGGCAAGTATTTGCGGAGGGAATTAATGCATGAACAGATAAGAGGAACCACCGATTAGGCGCACACTTTGTGCCAGGACTGTGAAAATGATGGTCATCCCCATACTCACTCGCTCTCTCTCTCTTTAGCTCCCCAACCAGTGGATCGAGCCGGTGCCCTCAACAGTGAAAGCACAGAGTCATAACCTCTGGACTGCCAGGGGATTCCCGCATGTGCTCTTTAATTCTTACAACTGCTCTAAGAGGTGAATGTTTACTTCCGCTTTACAGATGAGGAAAGAGAAGTGCAGAGAGATTTAGAAATTAAAGAGTTCAGGACGTGCCACCCCAAAATATATTGCTTTGGTATGTTGATCATTTTGAGCCGAAGGCATTTGAGAAACAGCAGGTGTGAGAGAAGGGCTCTCTGATCTACCCTCTTCTACCTAAAAACAGAACATAAAATTTCCTAGGAGGAAGTTGCCCTTGCTGTACCAGGAAGAGAACATCCTTGTCCCCAGAGCTGGGGAATCGACATTGAAATGTACAATTGGTCTGTACAAACAAGCTTATTGAAATAACCCTTATCTTCCACAACTTCCCCTCATGTATCTCCTAGTCACTTCCCCACGACTTACTGCGCCAGCCCAAACCCCTTTCTCTGGTCATTTCTTCAAAAGTTATCCTTTCTTTGTCTAAAAGGCATAAAAGCTTCCTGCTCTGGTCACATCTTTGGGTTGTCATTCTCTTGTGAATGTACATGTAAAATCTGATAAAAACGTGTACACTTTTTTCCTGTTATTCTTGTGTCGGTTTAATTCTCAGGCCCAGCTGGAGCCCCTAAGAGAGTAGAGAATTTTTTTCCTCCCCTGCGCAAACTTGCCCATAATCAGACAGCTAATGAGTGAATGTGGGATTTAATCCAAGTCAGTCTGATTCAAAGCCGTGCTTTTAATAATGATGATGATTTTAAACGTCTGGCTTTTAAACATTCTATCACTTTGCCACTTTACCATATTAGCGAAGTGGCCTGAACTCACTCCAGACCAACTGAATCAGAATTCCTGGAGGTGGGACCCAAGCATCCATATAGTTTAAATTTTTCTTCAGATGAATCTAATGTGCAGAGAAGGTTGGCCCCTACTTCATTAGCTCATTTCCTAATTGGAGGTTATAGATATTATCTACCTGCCATTTTATTTTGAAGGAAAATGTTTGCAAGTACACCAGACAAAACATTCACCTTATTTTCGTCAGGTAAGTAAAGTACCAGGCACACAGTAAGTGTCCTGTAATTGGAAAGTGTTGGCTGTAGTACTAATCCAGTACCTTTATAGAGAAATATTAAATATTTGAAGTAAAAATTGAAAATATTTGAGAAAGGAAAAGGAAAACTTGTGATACCTTGCATCAATCGAATAAGTATAAATAAGCTAATTACAGAGACAGGAGAACATAGCAGTTGAGCATGCAGCGTGTGGTGCCACAGATCCCAGCTCAAATGCTCACTAACTGTGTGACCTTTGGCAAGTTATTTAACCTCTCTGTGCACTAGTTTCCTCTCCTGTAAAATGGAGTTGCTGATAGTACCTACTTCATAGGATTGTTTAGAGAATGAAATGAGTTAATATGTGTAACCACACGGAGCACAGAAGCATTCTGTGTCGGTCAGGGTTGTAATCGCCTATCTTGCCCTACTAGAGTAAGAAAATTTTGTTTTCTTCCCGCTATATCTCCTGTCCTGAGAACAGAGCCTGCCACAATGTGGCCTTCCGTAAATGCTTATTATTGTTATTTTTTAAATAAGATAATTATGTAAAATAAATGTCCAGAATGTGTGTATGCCACTCAAAAATATTCATTGAATCTAAAGCTAAATATTTTAAACTTACTCATAAATCATGTTGACATCATACTTTTAGAGGAACTTGGTAAGCCACTCTAAAATAAAGAAACTGGGGACGTCCCTGGCAATCCAGTGGTTAAGGCGCTGCGTTTCCACTGCAGGGGCACGGGTTCAATCCCTGGTCAGGGAACTAAGGTCCTGCGTACCACAAGACCCAGCCTAAAATAAAAGAAAGAAACGGATAGCACCATTTAAAAAATATGATTAGATAGTCAAACCTTAAATTTTACATATGTTATCATCCAAATAATATTGGTCGTGGGTTAGAATAAAAATATGCGAAAATGAAAATAGTTGGATATTAAGATTATAGAATTGCAGTGATTTTACCCTTTTTCTCAGTTTTCTTTGTTATTACATCATCATTTTATACACTATCTGTTTCTCCCTACTGTTATTAAACTGACAACAGCTTCTTCTGATCTTGAGAACGAGAAAGAAAAGTCAAAGGAAATATTCCAACAGTTGAATTGCACTGAATAGTTTAATGCTGCCCTTTTTTTTTTTTTTTTTTTTTTTTTTAACATCTTTATTGGAGTATAACTGTTTTACAATAGTGTGTTAGTTTCTCCTTTACAACAAAGTGAATCAGTTATACATATACATATGTTCCCATATCTCTTCCCTCTTGCGTCTCTCATGGTCACAAAAATGCTGCCCTTTTAATGGCTGGAAATTTTTCATGGCATGGCTCTAGCCCCTCCACTACTTGTGAAAATGTCATTTAGGAAGCTTCTGCTTTATGAGCGATTCATAACCCTTAGGGAAGTTGGAGCAAAGAAATGTACAATGTGCCTATGAGTCATCCTTCAAATACTTGTATTTTCTTCAATAAGCCTCTGTAATGGGAAAAAAATTATCATTCCATACAAGCTTCTGAGTAGTAACCCTTGGAGACAAGTAACCCTTGGAGACAAGGCAATCTAGGGGCTAGACAGCCTGGAAAACAGCTTCCAGACCAATCAACTCCCTGGAAACAGTTTTTGAACCAATCAACTACCTAGAAACTGTACCTGGACCAATCACCATTTTCTAAGAACTATTTCTCCTAAAATCTGACAATGCTGCCTTGCAGAGAAATAAAATGTACCTGAATTATTTCTATGCTGACCTCACGTGTCCTAGCCCATCTGACGGCCTATTTGACAAGTACCTGGAACTCTGTGCCCCTCAGTAGAATTCATTCTGTACCGAATAATTTTTTTAGCCACATCCTTGTGGAACGAGGTAAGGTATACATTTCAGAATATATCATTTTGTACATTGTAGTGGTTTTGATGTTATTTTATGAGTGTTTTCAAATCACACTAGGTGGTTGTCCACGTTGGCCGCACCTTAGAATCACCTGAGGAGTTTTTAAAATTCTGATGCCCAGGCCTCCCCCTAGACCAATTAAATCAGAATTTCTGTCATCAGTATTTGTTAAATTTCCATAGATGATTCTAGTGTGCGTCTTAAGTTGAAAACAACTTCTTAACTAGATCTTAACTAGATTAAAAGCTCGCCATTTCTTGTATTTTGCTTTATCTCACCCCACGCGGCCTAGTACAGTTTTTCTGCCAAAACTAGGCAACCGGTTGATAGTAAAAACACAGGGAGTTACAGACAGGTACCTGGGATTGGGGGTAAGATCAGAATTACATCATCTTCTGAGCTGAGGAAGGAGTTTGTAAAAGCTTGTTCTTCTGGACTCAGATCTGTGTTTGAGGTCCAACTCTATCAGCACCCAACTCTCTTAAGTTAATCGTAAAATGGGGAAATAAAAGTATCTATTTGAAAGGGTGTCATAAGGATTATACTGAATAATGTAAGGAAAGCACTTAGCTTGACCCTTGGTACATGCTCCAGGAATAGCAAACTAAGAATAAATGCAAAATGATTGAGATGACCCACTTGCAAAAGCAATCCTTCCTAAGAGCTGATTTGTACAGTTCGTGGAGGAGTTGAGAAAGTAACCACAGTCACAGTGTTCAAAATGTATCCTCAGGCCTGCTAGTTAACTAAACAGAAATGGATTCTGATCAACCCTCCTGGAATTTGAACAATTCAAGTGACGTTAGAGTAATGGAAGTGTCACTGCCTGCACAGACTATAAAAAAGAAAACACTATAGAGATAGAAAAAAAGAAATGAAAAAAGAGGTAGAGAGAGTTTATGGTGCCTCTCTCTAGCACCGTATGGGAGAAAGAACCTATCTTCTGTGGTGGGAGCATTTTTGACCCAGTTTTGGGAGACTTTCCTGGATTATTGGAATAAGAAATTGTACAGCTACTCCAGCTATAACTTGATTCTCTAGAATCAATAGGCCCTTTTGGAAGCAGAAACTCCCTGGGGAATACCAAGCCTTATCTAATCACAGAGCCTCCTGGATCTGGGAGTTACAACCACAGAGCAGCCGGATCTTTCATCCTCAAGAAATCCCCCTGAAAACTCAAAGTGTAGGGCTTCCCTGGTGGCGCGGTGGTTGTGAGTCCACCTGCCGATGCAGGGGACACAGGTTCGAGCCCCGGTCCGGGAAGATCCCCCATGCCGTGGAGCGGCTAGGCCCGTGAGCCATGGCCGCTGAGCCTGTGCGTCCGGAGCCTGTGCTCTGCAACGGGAGAGGCCACAACAGTGAGAGGCCCGCGTGCCGCAAAAAAAAAGAAAAAAAAAACTCAAAACGTAGGAGGGAAAAGTTTTCAAAACTTAACCACATTTACATTTCAGTTTGTTGGGGCAGGAACTTCTCCTTTTGATTAACCCCTGTTAGTCACAATAATAATGCCAGTTCCAATGTACATCAAGGATCTGATTCCTCCAGCATCTAAAAGAAGCCTTCCACTATTGGCTTATGAGATTTCATTTTTGCAACCTGCCCTTCCACCCAGCTAGGAGTTTCACAAATACGTATCATTGGTCATGAGTGAAATTGGAAATTTCTCCTACTACCAATATACAAGGAGGGACTAAACTCACTGTAAAAACAGAAAGCCATTTTTATTATATCATCTAGGAAATAAAGCATTATTTAATGAATTCAAACTATTTTCTAAATGATACCCTTGTGTCCTCAATGTTATTGCAGCCCCTTAACAAGTTTTTCTTAATAAATAATATTCCTGTGGCTTGAGAAAGCTAGTATAGCAGTCCAGAAGCATAATTTATTTCCCAGGACATGGATAACATAGGGTGAAAATTTCTAATTTGTCGTGCATATATACTACAAATGGGATTATACAATGACAATTTTTTCATACATTGTCTAGTCATTCCAGTCACATTTGTTGACATGACTGTCATTTTTCCCATTGGATTCCCCTGACACCTTTGTTGAAAACTAATTAACTGTAAAAGTGGGAGTCTGCTTCTGGATTCTATTCTATTCCATTAATCTACTTACATCAATATCACTCTGTCTTGATGACTGTAGCTTTTTAGTAATTCTTGACATCTCAAACTTTGTCCTTTTTCAAGCTATTTTAGCTATTCTCTGTCCTTTACAATTTCACATAACCTTTACAGTCAGCTTATAAATTTCTTTTTAAATAATCCTGCCATGATTCTGATTGGGATGGTTTTGACTGTGTACATCAGTTTATGGAGGGTTGACATCATTATAATATGAAGGCTTCTAACCATGAGCAATTTCCACTCCATTTATGTAGATCTTTAATTTCCCTGTATAATATTTTGTATTTTCCAATATAGATGGTTTGCACATTTTTTGTAAAATTTGTTCATTCCGGGCTTCCCTGGTGGCGCAGTGGTTGAGAGTCCGCCTGCCGATGCAGGGGACACGGGTTCGTGCCCTGGTCCGGGAAGATCCCACATGCCGCGGAGAGGCTGGGCCCATGAGCCGTGGTCGCTGAGCCTGCGCGTCCGGAGCCTGTGCTCCGCGACGGAAGAGGCCACAACAGTGAGAGGCCCGCGTACCGCAAAAAAAAAAAAAAAAAAAAAAAAATTTGTTCATTCCTGAGTATTTTGTTTTGATGCTCTCATAAATGGTATTTTTTTAAATTTCACGTACGGCCCAGTAGCATAAAATATATCTTGGTGAATATCCGATGTGCACTTGTAAAGAATGTATACTCTGCAATTGTTGGGTCATCTACATATGTCAATTAGGTCAAGTTGGTAAGAATGTTATTCAAATCTCCTATATCCTTATTGATATTTTTGTCTATTTATTCTATCACATCTCTTCTCAAAAGAGAAGTATGAAAATCTCCAAGTATGACTGCAGATCTACTCCTCTCTTGTCAATTTTTGTTTTCGTATACTTTGATACTCTGTTATTAGGTGATCACACACTTGGGATTGTTCATGATTTCTTCATTGATTGACCTTTTGTTATTACAATATCATTCTTTATTCCTGGAAATATTCTTTGTCTTTAAATTTACTTCGCCTGATATATAGAAATACTAGCTTTCTGATGCTTAGTGTTTGCGTGGTATAGAGAAATACTTTAAAAATTAAAGAGGGTAAAAAAATCTATCTATGTCTCTGTATTTAAGTGCATCTCTTGTAAACAGCATATAGTTGGGTCTTGCTTTTTATCCAGGCTGACAATCTCTGTCTTTTAATTGAAGAGTTCAGTCCTTTTATATTTGGTGTGTTTATGTTATAGGTAGATTTAAGTTTACCATCTTGCTAATTTTTTTTAATTAATTAATTAATTTATTTATTTTTGGCTGTGTTGGGTTTTCGTTTCTGTGTGAGGGCTTTCTCCAGTTGCGGTGAGCGGGGGCCACTCTTCATCACGGTGCGCAGGCCTCTCACTGTTGTGCCCTCTCCCGTTGCGAAGCATAGGCTCCAGACGCGCAGGCTCAGTAGTGGCGGCTCACGGCGGATTCTTAACCACTGCACCACCAGGGAAGCCCCTTGCTATTCTTTTTTACTTAGTCTTCCTTTGGGTTGAAGTTTTTTGTTTTGGTTTTCTTCTTTCTTTTTTTCTTTCTTTCTTTTTTTTTTTTTGGTATTCTAGCTTATCTCCTCTTTTGCCTTTTTAGCTAATATTTTTAAAGTGATTACTAAAGATTACAATATACATCCTTAATTCATCACAGTCTACCTTGAATTGATATTATACCACTTTGTGTATAATGTAAAGGCCGTATAACAGTATATGATAATAATTTTTAGTAAAAGTATCTTTTTTGAAACTTCAAATTTTTACGTACAAATTTATCAAAGCCCATCAAATAGAATACTTAAGATGTTTGTATATCACTGTATATGACTTTTACCACACACACAAAAAGAACCATGAACAAATATTAAACTCTGGATAATGGTATGCATACTGAAGTGTCCAGGGATGAAGTTGACTGATGTCTCCAACTACTTTAACATGCATCAAAAAATAAGATGGACTGGGGACTTCCCTGGTGGTCCAGTGGTAAAGAATCCACCTTCCAATGCAGGGGACAAGGGTTCAATCCCTGGTCGGGGAACTAAGATCCCACATGCTGTGGGACAGCTTAAGCCTGCATGCCTCAATTAGAAAGCCAGCGTGCCACAAACTACAGAGCCCACGTGCCCTGGAGCCGGCATGCCACAACTAGAGAGAGAAAACCCGCACGCCACAAATAGAGAGAAGCCCACGCACTGCAACGAAAGATCCCACGTGCCTCAACAAAGACCCCACGTGCCACAAGGAAGACCTGACACAGCCAAAAAATAAATGAATAAATAAGATGGATTGATGGACAGTGAGGGGAATGCCTAGATGGACAGATATGTGATAAAGCAAAGAGAGCAAAACATTAATGGTAGAATATAGGCGATTCTTTCCATTTTTCTCTTTGTTTGAAAATTTTTATAATAAAATGTTGTATAAAAAAGCCAACCTTCGGGCTTCCCTGGTGGTGCAGCGTTTAAGAATCAGCCTGCCAATACAGGGGACACGGGTTTGAACCCTGGTCTGGGAAGATCCCACATGCCGCAGAGCAACTAAGCCCGCGAGCCACAACTACTGAGCCCATGCACCATAACTACTGAAGCCCATGCGCCTAGAGGCCATGCTCCGCAACAAGAGAAGCCACTGCAATGAGAAGCCCACGCACTGCAACCAAGAGTAGCCCCTGCTCGCCGCAACTAGAGAAAGCCCGCGCACAGCAACAAAGACCCAACACAGCCAAAAATAAATAAATAAAATAAAATAATTTATTTTAAAAAAAGCCAATCTTCTAATTTGGCATGAAAATTAAACTTTAATCTATTTTGTAATGTCAATTAATTACATACTGAAACCTTAAGGGCAGAAAAAATTTCACACATAAACTGTTCTGGTCATGGCCTTCCACCCTAGCCTAGCCCAGTGAATCCTTAACCTTGGTTTTCAGTTTATTTTTCTTAATTTTTAAAAATGTTTTTTAATTTTAAAAAATGTTTATATATATATATATATCTTTTTTCTTTTAGCCATGCCATGCAGCTTGCGGGATCTCAGTTCCCCAGCCAGGATGTGAACCTGGGCCCACGGCAGTGAAAGCACCGAGTCCTAACCACTGGACTGCCAGCAAAGTCCCTCCTTGACCTTGTTAATTCCAGACCTGGCCTGAACCCTAAATTCACCACAGTTGCAAGGCTGTACAAGATCTCACCCTTGCCTCTCCTTCCAGTCTCACCTAGCACCCCTCTTCTCACTCTGCACACCAAGCACATGAAACTTTCAGTTCCCTGAATGCCCTGGGATTGATCTTGCCTGAGGCCTCAAAGCCTCCACGTAAACTGTTTCCTTGCCTGGAATGCTGCCCTCCCTAACCCTCTCCTTCTTTTGGAAAAATCATGCTCACCATTTAGGTTTCCACAGAAATATCATTTCCCCAGTAAAGCAATCCCTCCTCTCCCAAAGTAGGTCAAGTTCCTGTCCTGGAGGAACTATGCGAAAGCACCTCCCAGTGCCTGAACTGCTCTGAAGCCAGCACAGAATCATGGAGTTTCCTGCTCAAAGAAAGCAGGCTGGGACCTCTGTAAGCTGCTCTTAAGCAAGGCATTCCCCTTCTCAGAATGAAGGAGGAGTGTGTAGAACACCTAAAAATCCCCAATTAAAAGCTGTTTTGGTTTAGAAATCATGCTTGCTTGCTTTTCATGTTATATCATAAGGAGAGAAATATGCCCCCTCAGTGCCCTAAATAAGGGAAGAGAGTTGTGATTGGATATTACCCTGGACCCACAACTTCTACCCTCAGGAAGCAATGAAATGGGTCAGAACACCAGCACCACACACACACACGCACACACACGCGCACACACACACACACACACAAACACACACACACACACACACGACAGTAGGACAGTAGTCAGTTCGTTTGTGCAGTAGCTCATCAGCAGTCTGTGAGCTAAACCTCCTTGCTGGCTCCCTTCCCCACCACTCTGTCCAGTCGCCAGCTGTAGAGCCATCCGTGCATGTGCAGAGCTCCACCTTCAGTCAGAGGTCTAGAAGCAGTGCCTTTATAACAATAGTGATAAACTGGAGTCACAGGGAACAGAGAGCCAGTGAAAACCTTGGCTTGGTTACTACCTTTTGGTGCCCTGAGTTGTCTGTCTCGCTAGAAGCAAAAGACATAGAGACAGACCTGATTCTGATAAGAGAAGGGAAGCAGCTCCAAATTTGACAAAGCCCAGAACAGCCTTCAACTCCATAGCTCCCATCCCCCCTGCACTTCTCTTTGTAAAACAGCCTCCGTCCTTTCTTCAGTGTTTCTCTTCCCATCAGAATCTAAATTCCATGAAGGCAGAAACACGTCTGTCTTGCTCCCTGTGGTATCTCAGCAGGTAGTTCAGAATAAGACCTCTATAAATATTCATTGAAAAAAGGAATCTCTGTCTCTTCTTCATTATACCATTCTGTATCTTAATCCTAAATGCCATCTTATTGTATGCATTCTGTACTGCATTCATTCATTTTTTTCTTTCATTTAATCATTTATTTAACCGACATTTATCCAACACCTGCTAAGCTCTGAGGAAGCAAGTGTTAGTATTACAGTTTCCTTATCTTTAAGAAGCTCATAATCCATAAGAAGCCCACAGAGAGTAAAGAATCCACCACCATCTGATGCAGAAGTGCCACAACAGAGGATAGGAAGGGAACGACAGACATGAAAAGTAAAATAGCAATGAGGAACTCTCTCTCCTATCAAATTAGCAAACATAAAAATAAAAGAGTAATAGTCAATCTCTCCTTGCTCCTTCCTAACAGAATCCCAATTTTTCTTTGGGTGTTCATGCCTCATCTATGCAGTCAGATGACTCAAGAGAAGTTGACTTTATCCTGGGATCCAAAGGCTGATTCCAAATAAACCAAAGATCATAATCCTATTCGGTGGGTGGCCAGTGATTGGTTCAAGAGCCCAAGCTTGGACTTCCCTGGTGGCGCAATGGTTAAGAATCCGCCTTCCAATGTAGGGGACACGGGTTCGATCCCTGGTCTGGGAAGATCCCACATGCCATAGAGCAACTAAGTCCATGCGCCACATCTACTGAGCCTGCGAGCCACAACTACTGAGTCCATGTGCCACAACTACTGAAGCCCGTGCGCCTAGAGCCCGTGCTCCGCAACAAGAGAAGCCACCTCAATGAGAAGCCTGTGCACTGCAACGAAGAGTAGCCCCCGCTCGCCGCAACTAGAGAAAGCCCGCACGCAGAAACGAAGACCCAACGCAGCTAAAAATAATTAAATGAATAAATAATTTTTAAAAAGAAAAGACCTCAAGCTTAAGGTTAGAGTTAGATTCCCTCAGGAACTATTCTACGTCCAGGAAAAAGCACATTACCTAAAAATGGCCCAATCAGACTGAAAAGTGGAACTTTATTCCATCATTAGGGTAGCATTTCTCCCCCTCACGAGCAAGGAAGCTGGCTGCCCCCGCCTGTGATGTGAGGGGGCCCTGAGGACAATGTTAGCCCATGGGGGGAATGGGGAACAACTGCAGATATGAGATAACTACAGAAAAATAGGGTAGAAACTCAAATTATAGCATGCCTGGAGCCTGCCCTACTTCTGTGGTTCCCACTATAGCAGTGATTATCATACATTCCTTATTGTTTAAGACAATCTGAGCTGGTTGTTAACTTGGATCCAAAAGTATCCTAACTGAAAAAGTAAAGGTATTGTGAAACTGTGTAACATAGGAAATGTTGATGCCAATACTACTAGCCCCCAAAAAGTAGACTACCAAATAATGCACACATAGTGATTACAGTGATATTTTAAAATCTATGAGAATAGTTATAAAAATACTAACAATGATTGTATTTGGATAGATGTACTATTGAGGAATAATTTTTAGATCTCACAATTTTCTATAATACATATATGTTACCGATACAGTGAAAATATATTTGAAGATTTAGTGGAAACATAGAGGAATGAACACCTAACTCTATCTAGAGGAGCTGGAGCAGGCTTTACAAGGAAGTGATGTGAGCTGATGCTGTCAGGAATGTCATTCACCAGAGGAAAGAGAGAAGCAATTCTAGGTCATACTCACTTCCTTTGTTAGATTTGGGCAGATAAATTAACTCCTACCAGCCTCAGGGTCCTCATTTTAAACTAGGGATAATATGACCTACCTCACAGTTTTGGTTGGAGATGATGATGGTGATGATGATTGATGTTATGTCAGAGGCAGAGTCATGAAAGTGCATGGCTGGTTCGGGGAGATTAGAATATTTTAGTATGTTTGGACCACAGGACACATGGCAGAACTGGAGCAGTAGCCAGATCGTGAAGGGCCTTGTATGTCCTACGGGAGATAGAGCTTCCAATAAGCTTGAAGCTTTATCCTGTTTGGGAAAGTGAGATTCAGATGTCACTGGAGACTGTTCTTGGATTCCACCTGGGCCCACTGTGGTTGCTTAGAAATGTACTGAGCCTGCTTCACCCCATCCCTAATACCAACCAGAGAAAAGGCAGAGGTAAATATCCCCAGGACAGGGTACGTTCCTACCGTGAGAAAGTTAATTCATAGTTTGCACCAACAAGCTGTCAGGAACACAGAAGAGCTATTGGCCTCTGAGAACAACTGGCCATTGTGAGAGGGTCTGGGATGGTCTCTTCTCAAAGGACATTGGTCTGGTGGTAGCATCAGCATAGGATGCCTTTATGGTAACTCAAGGACAAGGAAAGCTTGGCTTTCCCTTGGGGAGGATGCTGCCAAGTCTTGTTTTGTTTTTTGTGTTTTTAAATTTTTTTTATTGAAATATAGTTGATTAACAATGTCTTGTTAGTTTCAATTGTACAGCACAGTGATTCAATTATATATACATAAAATATCGATGTACATAATCATTTATTATATTTATTTATATTCATTATATATAATATATAATCATTTATATATATAATATATATTTTTATATAATA